>NC_079439.1:59558242-59858242 GCF_903798145.1 Danio aesculapii
CCCCCCAGGGATGTGTTCTTTCTCCACTGCTCTTCTCCCTGTACACCAACGACTGCACGGCAAAAGACCCCTCCATCAAACTCATTAAATTTGCAGATGACATTACCCCAGAAGTTACTGTAGAAAGTTACTGTAGAACTGTACAATGATTCTTAACGGTTCTTTTGAAAAACGACAATGTTCATTCAAATATACATTTGGTTATGAAAAGAGCTATGCACTTATAACCCTCTCACAACGAAAAAAAAAACGTGTATATCTGTGCTTCTACGTACATAAATATTATCATTAAAGAGCATCCAATGCTCAATAAACTCTCAGAAACAGACAAACTCTGGAACATAGCGACTTACTCTCTGAAGATAACCTGCTCCGGAGCAGGTTATCTTCAGAGAGTAAGTTGCTATGGCTTCTTAACATACCCCAGAAGTTACCTCCGATTTTGGAACCAAAGCTGAGGTTATTTACTTAACTATTCTCAAACTTACCTGGGTATGTCACATAACCTGTTTTCTGGAATACCTCCCTGGGGGGTATTCCAGAAAGCAGGTTATGTCACTAACCCGGATAAGTTTGAGAGTAAGTATGATTTAACAAACCTTTTGAAATCAAATGTGACAAACCGCGGGTCTGCTCTTACCATAGAAAACATTCAGTGCAGCTCTTTGTATTCGCGCCAGGGAGTTTTAGGCAACTGTACAATATGGCAATAGGACCATCTGTACAGTATGCCTGGCACTGAACTGTTTTATACACTTTTGTACAGTTCCTTGGCCATAAACCACTGCATATCATTACACAGAAGATTTAGAGCGCGGCAATAGCATAGTGGACAGTGTGTTGTTATAGAAAAACTGTGCGCACAGTGGAGCGAGATGAATCTCAAATAGAGATCTCGCGTTTTTCTCTCTTTCTGGACCCCTTACTTTTTTCTGTAGCTTATATATAATATTATAATAAGTGACAGCTTTGTTTTTTGTAGGAAATATATCCATATTTTAAGATGAAGGACGTCGTTCATATGTCATCTAATCACGCACCACACACACACTTTATACATTTTTAATATAACTTTTTTTATGGTTTCCAAATGCTATTGTGTGCATTTACTGCAGCCGGTTTTAAAGCTCCATCAGTCACTAAAGGACACTGATAATATGAAATCTGTCCGTAGTATAAATGTGCAGGTACAACTTAATTTTCTGCCCTTAATATTTTGGTGTTTCAACTATAAATCTCAATACTGCTTCCACTTACTAGCTCATAACTGATGACCCCACCTCATCACTTTGTTGAGGCTAAATGGTCGATTTTCAGGGAGTAATGATTGAAGTATATAATACAATTAAATGCATGAATGGTTACATAACATACTAAAAAGGATGTTAAAGAGAAGTTCAATTTTTAATTACAATAAAAGGAGGGTGGCATGTGTAATTTAATGAACTAACGAAGTTGTCTTATCTAGTTCTTATCTTATATTCTTTCTTTCTTTGAAGCAGATGCGTAATCTGTGATTAAAACCTCCAGCTCTGCCTCTGACTGTGACCATTCTCTGTGACCGTGACTTTTTATGGTGCTCGTGAATTCGGCGATCTACTGAAAATGCCTTCAGGTATGCGCCGTGGCGCGCGAATTAACCCATGGTCTTTTTCAGGAGGTTGATTTAACTAACACTTACCAGCTGTTTTGGACCCGACATACTCGTGGTAAACAGATTTTGGGTTATTCACCTGAGAGTTCAGGGTTTAGCAGATGGTAAGTTAACCCAGCTTTCTGGAATACCCCCCTGATCAAACCTAACCCATGACAACAAGACCTTGTTGACAATCACACTGAGTATTTGTCAATACCAGAGGGGAATAAAAATTCAGGGAAGAGGGCAAGAATATGTTAAAATCTTTCCTGCACATGTTCTCACATGTCCTTTCTTCGGGATTCCAAAGCTTTTATTGCAGGCCACAGTTAAGTCTCTAAACCAACCCTTACAGTTACAGTAAGATCAGTCCTTACAGGTCCTTCAGTGACTGACTTTGAAACTGCCTTGTCCACAACTGGAGAATCTGCAAAAGCAAATCTCACATGGCTGATTACCCTCTGTCAAAGTAGTGAGGCAGGACTTGATACCATATTTCAGAATGAAAGATGAACTCTTAGTGAAAGATGCTTTCATCTTCAGAGGAACAAGGCTGTTAGTCCCTGTAGCACTATGACACATTTTTATCTCTTTGGCACATGAGGCTCACAAGGGAATTGTACATACTAAACAGAGATTGTGAGAACTTTACTGGTGGCCACAGATGGACTTGCAGGTCCAGTCATCAGTCTCCACTAGTATCCCTTGCCAGTCTAACATCAAAGATCAAGTGACACATCCAGCGCCCTTGCAGATAATTCAGTTTCCAGGGCCCATGGAAAAAAAACAGGGTCTCGATATTGTTGAACCTTTCAAAATAGTTCTCGCTGCTTACAGATATGAACCTGCATTTGCCAACAATGTAAACCTATAGATGTGCCAAAAAATGTTATTATCATGACAAAATTCAACATTATAGGCTTCCTTTGTCTCAATCTAGTCCGCTAATTAATGCAAAGCCTTGAAAATGTCTCATGCTGGCTCAGAAGGTTTCAGAATCACGGGGAAGACTGCTGACTTTGACGGTTGTGCAGAAGACGCTTTGACAGTTATTGCAACCCTCCATAAGATGGAAAAGTCTCAAAAGGCAATTGCAAAAGAAGCTGGATGCTCATAGAGTGCAGTATCAAAGTATATTAACAGAGCGTTAAGAGCCAGGGAAAATGTGGTTGAAAAAGATGCACAAGTATGACTTCAGCTTTGAGAGGATTGTCAAGCAAGGGTGACTGAGGTGTCAGAGCATCAAGAACCACCACATACAGATGTCTGCATGGCATGGGCTACAGCTGTGGAATTCCATGTGTCAAGTCACTCCTAAACCAAAAACAGTGTTAGAAGTGTCTGTGCTGGGCTAAAGTTCAAATGTACTGGTCTGTTGTGCAGTGGTCCCAAGTCCTCTTTTCAGATGAAAGCAAAATTTGTATTTCATTTGGAAATCAAGATCCCAGAGGAAGAGCGGAGATACACAAAAGTCAAGCTGCTTAATGTCCAGTGTAAAGTTTCCACAGTCAGTGATAATTTGGAGAGCCATGTCATATGATGGTGTGTGTCCATTGTGTTTAATCAAGTCCACAGTTTTTATTTTCCAGCAGGACTTGAAACCTGCACACAGTGCCAAAGCTGCAAGTACATGGTTTAAGGACTGTGGTATCCCTGTTCTTAATTGGCCAGGAAACTAATGAAGAAAATGAGGTCAAGAGGAAGATGAGGGAACAGAGACTCCGAAAAGCTGAAGGCCAATATCAAAGCAACTTGGGCTACCATAATACCTCAACTGTGTCAAAGCTGATTGCCTCCATGCCACACTGCCTTGATGCTGTAGTTATTGAAAAACGAGGTCCAACAAAGTACTGAGGACATGATACAGTACATTAACACACTTTTCAGATAGCCAACATGTGTTTAAGATCCTTTTGTTTTATTGGTCACATAAACATTCTAATTTGTGAAACACTGGATTTTTTTTTTTTCCATCCTTTAATCCATAATCCTTAAAAATTGAATCAATGAAGGCTTGACATATTTCACTTTGTGTGTAGTGAACTAATGTAACGGACAAGTTTCACTTTTTGAAACAAATTACTGAAACAAATGGACTTTCCCTCAATATTCTAATTTTTTTGGCACATACCTGTAAATTGACTTTCAAAGTACAAGTAGCCAGGGATTAATCTAGGCTTTTACTATCCCTTCTGAAGATTGATGATGTACACACACTGTTTGACAAGTTATCCTTAAAGGCCCTATTAAATTAAAATGAACATTTTTAGATGTTAGTGTCAGTCTGTTAGTTTTAAGGATATCTATTAGCTAGTGTGCTCTAAAACAGTGACCTCCAAAACAAACTTGCAGTTTGTCCCTTATGCCTATATCGGTTACTCATACTTCTGATCAAGTCTTGACCAATCAAAATGTTCTCTAGTATCTTGACATGTCCCACCCCCTTTAAGTGCACTTGATGCACTTGATCTCAACCACTCTCACTGGCAGAACTGTGAAACACTATTGGCTGTTTTTTTTTAAAGGGGAGGGTCTTTTTATGTCCCATCCTCTATTCATTTTTCAGTTGAGATTACCTAATAGAAAATGCAAATTTGACAGCACTTTATGGGACCTTTAAGAGTTCTAAGTTGTTGTTTTTTCTCTTTTTGGTCCACTAAAATCTCAATTGTTTTCCTATTTTCTGTGCTTATTTCAAGGGGTAAGATGTGTTAGTGCAGCTGTAAATTAATTGATAATTTGCCAGTATTAGCCACCTGCATTCTCTGAATGTCATTACTGCCCTGGAGGGCTAATCTCACACCTTCAGCAAACTTAAATTCCAGACACCTTCTTTAAGCTTCCGAAAAGCTCTGAAGATGAAGCTTACAAGAATTAAAGTGAGGTAAACAACAGCTTTATGAAAACACAAGCAGATGGCATGAAGTATCAGCCAGACCTCAAATTTCTAAAGACTGCTCTGTCTAAAGTGCTGAACATTAAAATAAGAGATAACATTATCATAAAACACAATATCTTTGATGTGTCCCTTGGCACATTTAGCTACTGATCCTTATTCCAGTGTTAAAAATAGATGTAACAGGTAGATTTCAGATTCAGTGTTATGTCATTATCGGCTGGCTGATTCATACTGCTCCAACAAACAACAAGATATTTAACATTAATTCATCAAAACTAAATAGCTTTTTCTGTTAAGACACTGTTTAGAAGACTTCAGGCTTAGTAACTGTAAAACTGCCAACAATTTATAGTAATTGCAATTTAACAAGCTTCTTCGAAACAATGGTTTGATTAGGCCTGGGTGATAAAATCGGTATCGATATTTATTGACCCAACTCCATTGCCAATAATCATAAAAAAAGTTTGGTAAGAACTTTCGGAAGGCTATAATTTTTTATTAAAATGTGTCTGCTGAGTACGCACCTTGCAAGGAATGTCAATAAGGTTAGGGTGTACGTTTGTCATTTCCAATGGAGGTGCGTGACGAAGAGCACATGGGAGAGATTGTGAATAATAAAGGATGTAAGGATGTCGATTTTTGGTTTCTTTTCTTGTGCATCCCAGCCACTAGCACCCCATCTAAAAGATTTTTTAGCATAGGGGATAATATAGTCATTCAACTTTAATGTTGCAATGTGTATTTGAATAATGATGGTTCTTTCCTTTACTTGAAAGCTCAGATTTAATTATCGTAATTTGTTTTGTTTACAGAGTTTGAGGTTTACTGAATCATTATTATTGACACCTGGCAATTAACTTTTTGTCCCTTAAAAAGTGTTAAATAAAAAAACATATGATAATAAAAATAAGCAAATTGGTTTCAGAAAGACGGTGGCTTGTTTCATGGGAAAGAGAGTCCTTACCCTGATCCATAAACAGGGTTTAGAGCCAAATATTTTCTCTATCTATTGTGTTCTGTTCAAAACCTAATAGCGCCAGTCAAAAAAGAATGGCCTTTAAAAAAAAAGAAAAAGAAAATGTAAATAGCTTGTTAGGGTACGTCATATCATAGGAAAGTATTCTGTAATTAAATAATGTTTACTTTAAATAACAACTACTTAAATCACTTGTTAGTACATGTTGTTAATTAACATATTACTTAACATTCAAGTTTAAGCTTAATGTAACCAACATGGACTCATAAGCTATTAATGTATAATTATGTCATGACTTTACTTGGAGAGACACACCACATCATTATTGACTCATCCTTAACTACTCATGAACTCCTGTGTTTAAACTGTTGATGTTGACAGAACATGTTTCTATTGTTATTCAGCGTAAATGCACTAGATGTATGTGCATAAGGAGATCATGAGTAGTTAAGAATGGGTTAATGATGATGTGCCCCTCCAAGTAAAGTCATGACATAATTATACATTAAAAACTCATGGATACATGATGGTTACATTAAGCATAAACTAATGTGGTAATACATTAATTAACAAACAATCATGTACCAACAAGTAATTAAGTAATTGTATTTTTAAAAAGTATTCAATAATTATCGATACTGAATGATCACGTTTCCATGACGCAACCAAGAAAAAGGAAAATTAACAGTTAGTGCAGGAAATTTCAGTCACGTTGAGGCAAAGAATATTCCTTCACAGACGTCAGTGGGAAATGTGTCTGTTTAATTTACCAGGAATCAGTTGCAGTAATGAAGGAATATAATATTAAAACACATTATGAAACAAAACATTAGGCCTTCAGCAAAAAGTAAAACAATCAGCTGCTGCGCTATCAGCTCAACAACAGCAGTTTTTTCGTGCTAAAAAAGTGCAAGAAAATTCTACGCTGGCTAGTTATGAGGTAGCTCAGCTAATCGCACAGCACAGGAAACCCTTCACTGAAGGAGAATTTATAAAGGAGTGTCTGATGAGTGTTGCAACTGTAATTTGCTCAGAGAAGATTCAAGATTTTAAAAACGAAAGTCTTTCTAGAAACACAGTCGGACGACAAAATAAAATAATGCCATAATAATACACACACCACACACACATATACATATATATATATATATATATATATATATATATATATATATATATATATATATATAAATATATGGTTATCTGTGTGATGTATGTAAAATCTGGCCCGGGACAATGTTTATTTTTCTGGCCCTCGGCCCAAAAAGTTTGGACACCCCTGTTCTAAAGCAAAGTATGTTGTGAATAACAGTGCCAGAAAAAAAGAAGAAGAAAAATCTGATCTTATTATTATTTTTTTACATCTTTACTGAGCCACTTTCAAATGTGGTTTTAAATTAGATACATATCGACTGTCTAGACATCTGACCTGCATTTAATCACATACAGTAAATCCAATTCCCATTTGAATCCCAAGCATTATATATATATATATATATATATATATATATATATATATATATATATATATATATATATATATATATATTTTTTTTTTTTATATATATATTGTGATATTAAGCAAACTTGCCTGTAAGTGCTCAGATTACTGAGGTGGAAACTTTATATATTGGTAAGAGATGTCCATTAAGACTTTCAGGTAACCCTTTACAGTAGAGTACATGAATAATGATGTAGTAATGTGTAAACTAAACATTACTTTATTATGAATTAATGATGAGTTAAGGCGCGTGCTAATCATGACCTAACTTTAACTACAACAAGTTTCACAAGAGTTCATGTGTAAATAACGGCTACTTGAATTACTTGTTAGTACATGTATTAATTAATATTTAATTTTAAGCTAAATGTAACCAACATGAGCTGTCAATGTATATTTATGTCATGACTTTACTTGGACTTTACTTACTAAACTGCTTTTCGATTGGTCAGAATTAACATGTGGAAAAATGCCAATGGAACTCCCACAAGTAAACAAACTGACAGACAGAAAATGTCGCTTTTTACTATGGAGGGACGACTGTGCTGGCTGATTGTATCCCTGGTCATAGTATACTATATAGTTTGTATACATCACTTCAGACAAACTATAGGGCCCTATCATACACCCGGCGCAATGCGCAATGCAAATCAGGTCTATAGTCCAGCGCAGAGCTCGTTAGTTGTGCGCCTTACTTACACATTGCTTAATACACCCAGGGTGTACAGCAGTACGCAAATATCTTTACAAATGAAAGAATTATAAGATTAAGATATTACAAAATATATCATTTTCTAGCCTACAAAAATATAGAAACCACTGTCTCCATGCCTTCATCTCGGGGAGCTTTTTCAGTTTAGTCATAACAATTTGCTTTTGTATAATGTTTGTAGTGAAGACTACCTTGCCGTTAGGGCTAGTTAAAGGGAGCGTAGCGAACCAGGGGTGTCGGTCAGAACACGACAGAGAGATGAGGTCAAGTTTAACAGGATTTATTACAAACTGCAGAACATCCACAAAATGGGGGGAGCCAGCCTGTACAGCTATCAATCAGTAATAAAGAGCAAGATGAGGAGTGAGCTCTAAGGCAGCAGCAAATACTGACAGTATTGGGCAGAGCAGCTTGAAGCGTCCACTAAAGGCTATATGACTTAAAATCCAGTGTACATCAACATCCAGGCCAATGAGAGGGTGCTTTGAAGTGCATTTGCTTGTATGTACTGGAGCATCGTATTTATGAGGATCTGAGCTTGTTAAGGCAGAGTGCACAGCAGTCCAATGGTGGTGTATTGCACACTGAAGGGCAGTTATATCTTCTTAGCAACTAGGCAGTTGGCTTAGTGGTGAACTACACTTGATCTGGGCACTTATGGATGTTTGTGGGTGTGTTTGTGTGGTTTCTTCTGGAACACACAAAGTAATATAAACTTAATTAAACTTTAACCTTGTCAGTCTTTAACTTTAATCAGTCACATTCAAATATAGGCTGCTCCCCATATACAAGAACAAAATGAGCCATAAACATTACATAACAGTAAACATTAAATATCTTAACTTATAACTAAATATGAGAGTTTAGCTTACTATGATTAGCACTGTAATGAATTAACACTAGCATGTAGCATTGATGTGCATCATCATCGTTTGGAATGTTCATTCATGCAATTAACATGACATCTGGACTGCTACTCACTCTCATAGGACGCACACAACACCATACACAATCCTCTGTCAAAGAAATAAACTGCAGTGTCCGTCTGTGGCTCCTAACAGGTGGAGAACTGCACGTGAGCAATGGCCGCGGCGATAAAGCGATCTCCAGAGTGAAAGCAACTTTCTTTTCCGGCCAGCCGCGATCTGCTCTTTCATAATAAAAGTCCTCCGGGCACTATCCGCAACATCATGCTTTCACTTTCTTTACTCTCCCTTTTGCACAATGTTATTATTATTAGCAGTACTATTTATTATATGCATATTTATATTTGTTTTATTAAAAACAAGCTTAGATTTGCCCACTTGTCAGGTTTTAGACCATATGGGGCACAGCATATGTATTTGGAAATAACTTATCAAGGCTTACACATCATTATTATTGTTCATTTATTAGTTTGCTGGAAATTAGAACTGAATTTTTAAATAGTTTTGAAACACATCTTTCCGCTAATTAAACGAAATTAATTATGTATAGGCTAATGGATGTCTGTGCGTACAACACGTTTCCCTATCCATGAGAGTGAAAGTGAAAGTAAATAATGAGGAGGTTCATCTCTCATTCTCGTGCTGTAGATACTCTGTTTAACTGTTTTCTCGCTAGTGAAGCATTCACTTTTTCCACTTACAAAATCCGCCATGTAAATAGCAAATGGACCGTGGCGCGACGCAACTGACTCTCAAAGGGAATGGGAGATGAGACTCTGATTGGTTTATTCTCAAAACACACCTATAACTCATTAGGAGAATAAGCTCAACCCTTTTAGACCATGCGCCAGAGCGCAAAGCGGATTTTTTCCGTCCTTAAAATAGCAAAAGTGGATTCTGACACGCCCTTAATGCGTTTGCACCCTGCGCTTTGCACTTTGCGCATGGATTGTCAAAATAGAGCCCATACATTTCGAGAATGAAGCGCGGCTGCTGCTGAAAAACAATGTTTTAATGCATTGCAAATGGCAAAGGCAAATCACAAGTCACTTCAGGAGGAGGCGTGAATTAATTTAGCTAAACTGCCACATGGTCATCTTCCGGAAATATTACCAACGATCCATCAGGTAATGTTTCTCTCTCTCTCTCTCTCTCTCTCTCTCTCTCTCTTTCTCTTTCTGTTTAAATTAGTTGGTAAAGCGCTGTCAACAAATATTTTTCCTTTACACCCCATAAAATGCACAGCGCATCGGACTACGGCAGCTGGATTAGTCCAAAAAGGCGCAGTACTTTTTGCAGTTGGGTCTGTTCTAGTTTGGATCATGTTCTCACCACAAATGAACCACTTCTCCTTGAAGAGGTGGTCTCGGTACGCTTTTTTGGTCTGCTTTTGGTGCACACTCGAGTGTGATTGCTTTATTCACACCAGCTCAAACAAACAGCTCCAAGAGGGAAAACGAACTCTAGTGCGATTCAACCAAACTAAACAAGGCAGGTGTGAAAACACCCTAAGATAGCCGTTATTCACACACAAACTCATGTTGTAGTTAAAGTTAGTTCATGATTAGTGCATGCATTAATTTGTAACTAGTTCATAATTTTCGTTTACATATTAGCAAATTATTCATGTACTGTTATTCAATGCTTTCAATGTAAATGCAGCCTAAGTTGATCCATCACTAAACTTAACACTCAATAGAGCATGAGCAGGTTTTACATCATGCATCACGTGTATGTATACATCAGTTATGTACATCATGCATTCAGCCACGGCCAGAAAAATATAAAATATTTTTGCCACAAAAACACATGGAATAAAACCATTAAACCAATAAAAACATAATCTGAAAAATCAGTAATGTAACTGGGCAGCACATACTGCAATCTCAACTGGTAGTTTCACTACTTTCAGTTAACATACTGCAAATCTGCACTGACATCTATAATAAGAAATGTATCACTTTGGGTTCAGTGGGGGGTGGGGGGGGGGGGGGGGGAAATATCAGTCTGAAATGTTGGAAATGCTGTACAGGGTGGTTTTGAAATGAGGTGAGTAATCACTCTCATTAGTTTTTCCTATTATAGAGTAATGCAGCATGCCCACTCACACATGATTGGCCACAGTCAAGCATCCAGACCTCCATGTTCATAAATAAGTGTTTGACAGCCTCATTTTCTTGACCTGTGAACTAGACAGTAGCAAATAACTTTTGTTAGTTTTCTCTAACTCATCTTTTTTGTCAGATAGGGGTTAAATTTGTGGGTTATTTTAGAATCATGGAGATGGAAAAAACCTTTTTCAGTCTAAGGGTGTGATTGTACCTTTTGATGCAAGCAGTCTGAGGTTCAGAAGTGCTCTTATTGCTCTTCGCATGTTGTCTCACCATTTGCTGCTGACCTTTTTGAATGATTAATGGTCTCAAGTCACCTTTTGCTTTACAAAGCGAATCCATTTACATATACTTTTTGAACTTTAATACATCACCTTTTTGTCGCCTGTGAAGAAGTATCCCAAGTTGCCAGATGTTGAATTACGCGACACTGCCCCATTACATTAAAAATGAATGACCAATGTTACCACTTTTAGTGCACTTATAGTTATGCAACCTTAACTGGGGGTGTTGAAACCACAAGCCAGATTTGACAGATATAATTGGACACAAACACAAACATAAATCATGGTTTCTTTATCATTTATTATTCTGTAAATATCCTTAAATGTCCTCTCCCAGGACAGATTCCAGTAAAAGTGATTTGCAGACTTGACAGCCGGCTTTGTACGCTGTGAATGTCAAAGAAGGATGGAGCATGGAGCCCTTTCAGACCAGTAATAGGACGCTGTTGTGTGGTGACAGTGATGAGCACCTTTGATTCACCTTGTTAATTCACATTCTAACAAACAAGCCAGCTAATACAAATGTATGTTTCTAAAACAGTAAAATGTCCATAATAAGAATGTTACTTAAATCCTCTGTTTAGCAGCAGTTCGTTTGAGCATTGTTTTAAAAAATGCTGTATGTGCTTGTCATGGCAAGCTGTGGAGTGAAAGTACACAACACAATAGTGTATTCAAATCCAGACAGTTTTATTTTGCTCCAATTCCTTTGAAAGTTACCAAACTTTCTACAAATTCATTACATGGTGTTATGTTTAACAGCGATCTAGCAGCAGCAGATCGCTGGTATACACACGGATCGCTAATGGACTACAAATCCGGCATTATGGACTACAAGACCCAGTCATGCACCACACACACACACACACAATCGGTTCCTGACCCTGACTGATTGCAAACACCAAGCTGATGCTGCTCAGGTACTGATTACACACATATATATGGCTCACTTTGAGATACTCATTGCTGAGTCTTGTGAACTGTTAAGTGAAGATTACAACGCGTTTTCCTTGCTTTGCTTTGCCGTGTTTTTTGACCCTTGCTTTGTTTTGTTTGTTTATGTTGTATGCTGCTTGCCTGTATTGACCATCCGCCTGTTCTTTGGCGACTCTGGATTGCCCGTATCTGTTTGCTCCTGTGTTGACTGTTCCTTGCCCGACCATTCTGATAAATAAACCCTGCATTTGGATCCGCACCTCTGTTCTCAGCATCACTTAACTGTTACACATGGTTTTGTAAGCTCATGTGTACATCCTGTGACTGAACTTAATGCACAGCTATTTGCATCTGTCATCTGCAAAATAGTAAAAAATGTTGTGTGACGTTTGATTCTGGGGACTGTCTGGGGGTGGGGTTGCGTGACTAGCCCGACAGTGGAAACGCGACATGATTTCGGCCTCACTGCTCAACCTCCCGGGTGATTGGCACGGCCTGGCCCGATAAAAGCCCTGGCTCGCACTGGCCCGACAGTGGAAATGCGGCTATTGTAACCTTTGATTTGGCCTACCATCCCAACTGAGAGGAGAGTGAAAATGATTGAGAGGGTTGGGTCTCAATTTCGAAATGCAAATGCAAATGACCTTGATGTAGTAACCAGCAGTATGGATGCCAGCTTTTCTAGCACATTAAATACTGTAGCACCCATCAAATTAAAAAAGGCTAGAGAGAATAAAACTACACCATGGTATATTAGTCATACTCGCGCTCTCAAAAAAAGCAACCCGTGCCCTGTAACATAAATGGAAAAAAACTTATTTTAGAGGAAATTTAGAGGTCTTTAGAATTGCGTACAAAGACAGTTGGTCCAGCTATAGGAGAGCTCTAAAATCTGCCAGGGCTGAGCACCTCCGCAAACCGATAGAAAATAATCATAACAATCCTAGATTTTTATTTAACACTATTGCTAAATTATGGTCATCTTTGGAACAAAATGTTCCACCGCAAATTAGTAGTAATGACTTCATGATTTTTTTAAGTGATAAAATAGAAGGCTTTAGACAGAAAATAGAAGATGTTAAATTTTCTGCACAGCCTTACACTTCAGATCCAGTAAACATTCCACTGAATCAAAATAACCTACAGTGCTTCAAAATCATAGAACAGGAAGAGCTAGATAAGATTATAAATACCTCTAAACCAGCCACATGTATGTTGGACCCAATTCCAACAAAGTTACTGAAAGAATTGCTACCTGTTATAGGAGAACCTCTCAACTCTTCTTTATCTTTAGGCCATGTTCCAAATCCTTACAAGCTAGCTGTTATTAAGCCTATTATTAAGAAACCGCAACTGGACCCCAGCAACTTAGTTAATTATAGGCCTATTTCAAATCTTCCATTTATGTCTAAAATACTAGAAAAAGTTGTTTCTGCCCAATTATGCTCCTTTCTGCAGATGAACAATGTTCTTGAAGTGTTTCAGTCAGGTTTCAGAGCTTATCGCAGCACAGAAACTGAATTGGTGAAAATAACCAATGATCTACTCTTTGCTGCTGACCAAGGGTGCATCTCGCTCTTAGTTCTACTCAATCTTAGTGTGGCATTTGACACCATTGACCACAATACCCTCATAAATTGCTTAAATTCTACAGGTGTTCAGGGACAGGCTCTACAATGGTTTAAGTCATACGTAGCCGACCGTTACCAGTTTGTGAATATTAATGGACAGCCTTCACAAGTCAGCCCAGTAAAGTACGGGGTGCCTCAAGGATCAGTTTTAGGCCCTTTGCTGTTTACAATATACATGCTACCCCTGGGAGACATTATTAGAAGACATGGGATCAGCTTTCACTGCTATGCAGAAGATACTCAATTATATATTTCAACTAAACCTGATGAGATGTCTAAACTGTCCAAGCTAACTGAGTGTATTAAAGATGTTAAAGACTGGATGACCAACAATTATCTTCTCTTAAACTCAGACAAAACAGAAATATTACTTATTGGGCCTAAATCCTGTACACAGCAGATCTCACAACTCGAACTACAATTACAGGGATACAAAGTTAGCGTTAGCTCTACTATAAAAGATCTGGGTGTCATATTAGACATATTATCAATTTAACTTTTGAAAATCATATATCCCATGTCACAAAAACTGCTTTCTTTCATCTGAGAAATATCGCTAAGTTACGAAGTATGCTATCCACCTCAGATGCAGAAAAGCTAGTCCATGCTTTTATGACTTCTAGGTAGGACTACTGTTATGCACTGCCCAGCATCCTCTATTAACAAACTTCAGCTAGTACAAAATGCAGCTGCCAGAGTTCTTACCAGGTCTAGAAAATATGATCATATCACCCCAATTTTATCCTCTCTACACTGGCTGCCTGTTAAGTTTTGTATTGAATTTAAAATATTGCTTCTTTCCTATGAAGCTTTAAATAATCTAGCTCCTGTTTATCTAACCAACCTTCTGTCTCGCTACAATCCAACCCGCTCTTTAAGATCACAAAACTCTGGGCTTCTGGTAGTACCTAGAATAGCAAAGTCGAGTAAAGGAGGTCAAGCCTTCTCATTTACGGCTCCTAAACTCTGGAATAGCCTTCCTGATAATGTTCGATGCTCAGACACACTCTCGCAATTCAAAACTAGATTAAAGACCTATCTTTTTAGTAAAGCATACACTCAGTGCATCACTTTGCGGTATGATACATGAATGTGCTCCACACAGGTTTCTGCATCTCGTTTATATACACTATGATCCTATAGGTCCTCAGACTATGGAGCGTCACTGATTTGATCCAAGACCAGCGACGAGATGATCTCAAGGATCCATATCCTGGATCCAGGCCGAATCCTGAGCAGCTGCTGTGGTGGTCATGGAGGAGTGGAAAGCATGAGACTTGCTGTGACGCTCCAGGGACAGACGAGACTTCGCTGAGGTTCAGCTTCCAGCCTCTGCCCCTGAGACTGCAGCTCTGCACAAGACATTTGGCCAGCGGAGAAATTAAAATGGTCGTGCCCAACTGAGCCTGGTTTCTCTCTAGGTTTTTTTTCTTCACTTTCACCAATTGGTGAAGTTTTTTTTCGCCACTAGCTTGCATGGTTCAGGATCTGTAGAGCTGCGCATCGAGGGATTGCTCTTCAGTGTTTGAACTCTCAGTAGTGATTATTAAGCCACACTGAACTGAGCTAAACTGAACTGAACTTAAACTCTGAAAATTGAACTGACACTGTTTTTATTTACTATGATCTTTTATGTGAAGCTGCTTTGACACAATCTACATTGTAAAAGCGCTTCACAATTAAAGGTGAATTGAATTTAATTGAATTTAATTGAATCATCATTTCTAATTTGACGTAACATTTTTTTGTTAGTACAAAATCCCTTTCATCACTGCTTACAGCTTTAATTAGTTAGTTTTATTGCTGAGCACAAAAGAATAAAATAAAATTAAATGTTTTAATTAAATGTTGTAAATGAATCTGACTTTTTAAAATGTAAATACTGTCACTCGACTGATAGAGGACTATGCAGAAGACATCAGCGAGCAAATCAAAGCAAAAACTAAATCTAAAAAGTAAATCTGTTATATATTAGATTGTTTTGTTTTTACTATAATAAGTTCATTATAAAATGTAATAAAAACTGTATTAGTTCATATTAATCAATATGTTCTAGTAATTTTTAAATATTATTTAATAAATTAGGAATTTACCCATGTCAGCTATATTTACCTTCAGCCCACTAGCCTCAATCAAGTTTGGTTTTTGACCCTTCATAAGAAAAAGTTTGGACACCCCAGTTTTAGAAGAAGTTTTTAGACTGCACTTAGAGGGTCGTGCATCTGAACTCTTTAAACATATATAGCTCTCTTTCCTGTCTTGCTTTCTCATTTTCTGATTTTGGCTGTGCCATCTACCTGATCTATGTGTGAATTTCATAAATGTTTTGTGAAGTTCCATGTTTCTAAACAACCCGAGACTGTCTTAAGGGGACACACATGCTCTTGACTCAGAGGGGTGCTTTCACTATAGGGTGTGTTCTAAAGATTATTGTGCAAAGAGGCAATTTAAATACAAACACCACAGTGTAGATTTCTGTTAGTCCCCCTCAATGACCAGGGCTCTTAGAATTTTTCTAATCCTTTGCCATGTTACAACGCCCCTGGTGGTCCTTTCAATCTTTTAGGACACACACCACTTAAATTTTTTAAGTTTGTCCAATTTTACTTGCCCCCCTCCCTTCTTTGTGTTTATTAAGGGAGTGGAGCATGGAAAAGGTGCGCTGGGATGTGCAGGATGGTAAATACCCCTTTTCCAATGGGCAGCTGCTGTCCCTAATCAGCACATGAGGAGTGGTGATTGCGGCGAGGGAGTCATTTCCATGGCAACGCTGATGCCACACTGCCACATCCCACCCCTAAGCGTCAATCTATTCCTCTGCAGGTAGCTGTTGGCACAAGAGGGAGAACACAGGGGTAGGAGGGGTGAGAGAAAAATTAATTTTCTCTCATCGTTTTGCTACCAGTACACCTGAAGGGCACCCAGATGATGGGTGGTGGCACTGGTGGTTTGGGGCGATGTCAAGGAGAGGTACATGGGCAGTCCAGACACTGCTGACAGTGTTGGCGTACTTCACCTTCCAGTCCTAGCCAGTGATACTGCTGTTGGAGCTCTCGAAGAATGGCCGCGCACATCCATCATCATCTCTGGGATCCTGGAGCACGGTACCACTAGCCGGTGTGTTTCCTCTCCCTACAACAGACCTTTCTTGATAGCAGAGTAACAGGCTGGGTGAAGTGCGGGCTGCTGGACCTCCTGGTCCACCAGGCGGACTTTGAATCAGCACTTCTGGAGGGTCCTCTCCACTCACTGCTCTAGGTGTAGGGAACATCCGGCCGTGACCTGCAGAAAAGTCTTTGAGGGGGGTAAGACGCGTGATGGTGCGGACGACTATGCATCCAGTGGCAAGGAACCCGTGGGTCTGTGTACTGGAAACGTGATACCCTTCGCAGGTCGCCATTTCTGGGGTTCTGCTGCTCTTTCTCTAGCATCCAGGGGCATGGATGCTTCCGCCAACTCGATGCCTTCCATCAGATCCGGCCAGGTGGCAGTGTTGTGGAGCAGGATGCGTTGTCATCACTGGGAGTGCAATGCCTGCAGCAGGCGGTTAATCACCAGCCTTTCCACTACCTGGACGGCTGACGGATGGTCTTCAAGCAGCCAAAGGCAGGCCAGATGCATTAACCCCTTGGCCTGCTCTTTGGCTGAGGCGTGCTCATCCAGCGTCCACTGCTGGAAGCGGCACGCCACACACTGTCCACTTCGGCTTGAGAATACCGAAAATTCCCAGGGGAGTCCTTTAGATGGAGTTCATCGAGCTGGCGGCAGATGACGTCCATCTTCAGCTTTTTTTTTTTTACTTTTCACATTCTCAAACACACCAACTTTGCTCTAACAGCTACTTGATAATAAGATTGCTCCCTAGTGGATCACAAAAAAAATGACCAAATGTCCTCATAATTACTCGAGCGTACACTGCAGGTCCTTGTGCCCCTCTTAACAGGTGCTGTTGCCCCACCCAAGGTGTGGAGCACCACGCACCCCTCAGGTTGAAAACCTTTGCACTACACAGATCCTTATGTCCAGCGTGAATTCATCATCTCAGGACTGGTTGAGACATTCGCCTTTAAAAAAGAAGAATGCTGACTGTGCTCAAGGCCATAGAAAAATCAGTCATTTACTTCTGACTACACCGACGCTGTTCTCAAACAAGGTTTTATAATCCGTCAAGTGGTGGAGTTTGGTTCCTTGCCATTGTTACCATTGGCTTTGTTGATGTTGGTTGAGTTGCCATACAGTTAAATGAAACTCCTTAACATTTGACATTTGTGTTGAAATTAATTGATTGATGTTCACATTAAAGAAATGTTGTAGCTGACAATCTTTTTTGTCTGTTTAGTGCTTTAGAATCTAAGGTGACTTGAGTTGACTTCATTTATAGTTGAAGGTAATATTTTCATTCAGTATTGAGAACAGAATGCTAATATTGATGAATATATAAGTAAATAATGTAAATGTTCATGTTTTAATCACTTTGAATAACATTACTTTAAGTTGTGGGAATGTTCTCTGTTAACTGGAATAAATTTCACAGCGTATTTGGGACAAATCATTTCATTGTGTTCCTCTGAATTAGAGTTTGCTCAAATCACATCACAATATACAACTCATTTTAACTGGGATTTAAATTAGATCAAAGATGCCATTTGATTTCATTGTAGCTGCGCAAACACATGCATCTTCTGGAAACAGATGAGAGGGGCGTCTCTGGCAGGACACGTGTCGTCGTCAATCTTCTATTTTGGCACCAGTTTTCATGTGGCCCAGATGGGCAGGAGTGCTGGAAACAGTGGCTCTGTTGACTAGAGTACTGAATAGAGTGTTTCAGAGATGGAAAAGATCTGTCTGCTGGGTGACACCACATGAATTTGGATTTAGATCAAGAAGCAGGTGAAGCCGGCTGCCGGCTCAACAGAAATATGGGGTCCAAACAGATGCCAGACAATGGCAAAGACACATTTTGAAAATATCCATTCCAAATATGGAGACAATAGAGTTTTTCAAACCTGTCCTATAGGCCAGCTGCTTTTTTGGGATTTTAAGCATCAGCTCAAAAGTAAAGAGCTTCTTGACATAAATTTGGAAATCCAAAATGTGTATTCTTTGGGGCCTCCAGAATAGGTTTATCATGTCCTGACCAGACACAATGCAATACGACAACAAGCAATTTGTCTGTACAGACCAGGTGTGAAACGGTTATGGGATGCAACAAAATCAATCAAAGATCTCAGGCAGTTAGATGAGAGTATGGGTGGGATTTCTCTCTGCAAGCACACTGTGTTCACAAAAATAATAGATTATTATAGGAGAAAAATTATACTGTTTTATCATTTTTTAAGTCAGTGTGACCCGGAAGTTGCTGAGTCTTTTATTTTAGTTTATTGATGTACTTCCAACTGCAATGAAATATTGAGTAGGGGGCAAGGCTTTTTTTGTGCATCATTCTCTCACAGCAAAGTAATGGTAGGAGGGGTGTGGTTAAGAATACTGATATACTTTTGCCATGGAAACCCTCCAGTTGACTTCAACCGAAGGACCACCACTTCAAACTTGAAGATTAACAAAACAAGTTTTTTTTCAGTGGATTAACTCACACAGAATAATTATTCACCTTAAGAATAACAATGCGATAGGCAAGGCAATAGGCAAAATAGGCAAGGCAAGTTTATTTATATAGCACATTTCATACACGATAATTCAAAGTGCCTTACATAAACAGGAATAAAAGAGACAAGTATAAGAAAATAAAAACAATAAAGAATAAAAATGACTAAAAACAGGTAAAAACTTTTATTTTAAAAGAATGGAAAAGAAAAGAAAGGCATAATAGATCTGTCAGATGTACTGTAGCTCATTCAGCAAAAGCACATCTAAAGAGATGTGTTTTAAGTCTTGATTTGAAAGTGCCAAATATTGGAGGACATCTGATCATTTCTGGAAGCTGATCCAGCAGCGGGGGGCGAAATAGCTAAAGGTGGATTCACCCTGCTTTGACTGAACTCAAATTTATTTGATCCTAAAAATCTTAGTGATCTGTTAGGTTTGTATTCAGTGGGTATATCTGTAATGTATTGAGGTCCTAGGCCATTAGTGATTTACAGACTAGTAATATACTTTCAAATCTATACTGAATGTAACTGGGAGCCAGTGTAAAGACCTGAGGACAGGTGTGATGTGCTCAGATTTTTTGGTTCTTTTGCTTGCATGTGCACTTGCAGTCCACCAATTGTGTAATGGTCATATGAGAGGGGCTTGCCGAATCAAGGAACAATCGAGGAGTCCAGTCAGAGATTAATTGTGGAAAGCCACATCTCTATTTACCAAAGTTTGGATTTTGGTCTGTCCATGCTGAAACAGAAAAATAGCATTTCCAAACTAAAACGGGGTGTTTAGTATTTTAAAATGCTCCCTTTTTGCAGGTCAAAGATAACAAAGTAGTATGGACACTTATAAAACTCAAATTAGACACATTTAACATCAATTAAAGCATGCTCTCTAAAAAAGGTTAAAGGCTTTTTAGCAGAACCATGTCATCCTGGAGAACTCTTTTAATCTGAATCTGACCTTTTGTTTTCAAACCTCTAAATGTGAAAGCTCCTCAGAGCTGATTTGCTGGATCTCAACCATAGACTGTAAAAGATATGGACGTAGTATCCATGATGTCACCCATAGGTTTCTGAAGCTACAAGTAGGCATGGCCAATCATCGCCATTTTGCTTTCACGCCATCCCACCGACCGGGGGATACCAAACAAGGGCAAAAAGGTAGAGCGTGAGTGATCTGATACGAGTCTCTTTTAAATGATGATAAACGTAAGCAGGTCATCAGAAAAAATCGGATACTGTCACAAAATCAGAATTGACCATCAACATCTGCAATGTAACTACTCTGAAATTCTATAGGGGAAAAGCCAATCAGTAGAGTTTGCTATTTTCCATTTATATATTAACAATTATTTTGCTGTGTTTTCATGTTCATTACATAGAATTCAATATAAACTAGGATAAAACTATTGCACACATAAAATTATGGGAGTAATTATGGAAATTGCATACATAAAAATGAAAGTAAATTAATTACAAGTTAATTAAAAAAACATGAAATGCAGTCAACACCTGTTCATCGGCAATAAGAGTCCCTGGTAACCGGTACCAATTATAGAGTCGCACCGTTATTTGCGGGGGATTTGCATCGCTCTACATGCATTGTATTTTTATTGCCTCAAACAATAAACATTACATATATTTCTATATGATGTAAAACTAGTGAAAACAAATGACAACAACACAGTGTTGCTTCTTTTTGCTGTAACAACAGCACATTGGATAACAGTAAATCTAATTATTATTATTATTATTATTATTATTATTATTATTATTACTACTATTTAATACTGATTTATTTATTTTCTTACTAATTTTTAATTTGTTTATTTCTTCATCTTATTTTGTGATAAAAAAAATTCC
Source organism: Danio aesculapii (assembly GCF_903798145.1). Lineage (NCBI taxonomy): Eukaryota > Metazoa > Chordata > Actinopteri > Cypriniformes > Danionidae > Danio > Danio aesculapii. Next base: position 59,579,321 of record NC_079439.1, read on the forward strand.
AATCTTCTCAAATCTCTTTATTTTAATTTTTTTAACACAAACTAAGATTTAATTAATAATGAATAATATAATTAATTCCTTGTAGAAAACCTGATGCGGCCCGGCCTCACCCAGACTTCGCCTCCAGCGTTTGAGACTCCTGTTCTAGAGCCTACAGCTAATCAATCTGATAGATTCTGGAGGGCTCTACAGGTCTAAAGAAAAAAATATAAATGATAATTTATCTTAAATAAAACAAATATGGTATATAAGTATATAATTTTACTCACCTGGGAAATGGAGGCAACTTGAATGGTTTGTGCGCACAATTAAATGCACACAGCATGCTGTATTATCTGATAATAGTAGGAAATAATTCCAAAAGGCAATTGACAGTGTAAAGCCGCATAAAAACAAAACAAAAATATGATGTATATGCCGAGTTTAGCGGCTAATCAGCCAGAATAACATGACGGCGGCAAGCGAGACCTAGCTGTCATTCAAATGGCCACACCTTCAATTATGCAGACCTACCTAAGTGATAAAATAGATTCACCCTCCTCACAATTGTCATGAAGAGCAATATTAGCTCTACGCACCAAAACCACCTTTTGTACCAGGCTGTATACATGTTTTTATCAACTGTAAAATTGGTCAATTTAGCATTGCATTCAGTGAACATCTGGATTTCCTGGAGCCAGCCCCTAAAGGCGAGTCAATGAATTGCAGTTTCAGTTACTTCCGTATTGGCTTCACGAGGGAGAGCAAGATGTTACACAGAGAATAAAACATTACCCTTAACTGCCAAATTTTAACAATTTTACTTGTTTTTTTTACTTGTTTAGTTTAACAGAACACTATAAGTGTGAACAACTCTCTTCAGTTGAAGATACCTCTCTCCTACGCTGAGTAAGTAACAGAGACAATGATTTATGATCCAATTCATCCATCTATGATATTTATGATCTCGGTAATCAAGCTGAGATGTTTTAGTTACTTGAAGTTTGAATACAAAATCACAACAAAATAACTAATGATGATAATTAGATTTTAACTTCAGTTATTTAATAAATTTTTATTTCATTTAATTTTTTATTATGTTTGCATTTGTTCCCTCTGTATTTTTAATGACAGGAAAATCCTTTCTATGTAGATCAGCAAATTGCTCAAGATTTTAGCCGGCAGTGCTTGTTCAGCAAATTAATTTAGTACATTAATTATAATCCACTTGATACCCTGACATAAGTGTTAGCTTTTACTAATGCATACACATTTTCCCACCTCCAGAGATATCCTCTTATGAGTGCTGAGAGAGAAAGTTGCAAAATAGCAGCGGTAAATGACTGTCATGAAATTATTTGAAATGCTAATGAAACCAAGCCTTCTTAACATTTATTCAAGCATCCAAAAAAATAAAAAACATGAAGGTCTCGTTTCAGATGAAGACCACATGAGAATTTCTGCTGCAAGCTGTTTGTTTTATGTGAAAATACAAGAGGTGAATTTGAAGAGAGTGGCTTTATAAAGTGTATCCAGTTCACGCTCATCAAACAGTGACTGCACTAAATTGAAAGAAATTTCCAGGATGCCTACACTGCCATGCTCTACAGTCACCACAATTACACTATAGCTGATAAAATGTGCAAGTGGAATAGCAGACAGCAGTTTTGACTTTATGCACCTGGCAACCAGATGAAGAAGGGAAAAAACCAACGAAAAAATGAAAAGAAAATTAGAAATAATTGGAAAGGCAGGAGGACAATCAATCAGAACGCTGGTGTGTGGCACTCAGTTGCTTAGTTAATATAATTCACAGCATGCCTGTGAAATAAATAAATTATGTAAATATGACAGAGGAAAGGGAAGGAAAAGATGATTTTCCAGAACAAGGTCTCAGAAAACAGCAGGGTGCTTCAGATCTTGTGCTCATATTATTCATGTATTTTCTGCTGTGTTTTCCCACAAGCCATGAACATAGTTTTCAAGCTCACGCTCCACTGCCAAACGCAGGCACAGATCCAGCACATTCTCGACTGAAATTGCAATATAGCTGTGACTAGCACCACGGTAATAACCCTGTGCTGTTCTGATCTACTAACTCTGCTGCGGGGCTGAATGGAAATGGCTGTGGAGTGTTGAATACTAACACCAAATTTACGCTCAATGGGGAAGCATGAGGCATTGCTTTGTTGAGAAATCATACTGGAAAATTCCCTTGCACAAGAGTAGCATTGGCTAATTGTGGTCCATTCATTAAAATGGGCAAAATACATACTGTAAAACAGTAAAAATGAAGGAAACTGCAGAATTCATATACCTGTATTATTATTAGTGACACTGGGGATTGCAAGTAACTTTGCACTTGAATGTGATTCAATGCCTGTAAAGAATTAAAACAAGTTAGAAATATGTTTGTGATGATAATTGCGGACATCCAGAGTGGGATGTTTAGATTAGTGTTTTTCAACCACGTTCCTGGAGGACCACCAGCTCTGCACATTTCTCATTAACCAAACACACCAGATCAGATCATCAGTTCATTAGCAGAGACTGAAAGACCTGTAATGAGTGTGACAGACAAAGGAGACATCTAGAAACATGGTTGAGAAACACTGGTTTAGATGAAGAAATAAACATAATCTTAAAGCAATTTGTAACTTTTGATTTAGTGGCTAATTCGTACAATCTCATTTTGTACAATTTCGTACAATTTGCTCATTACCCAATGATGGTTGAGTTTAGGGGTGGTGTTGAATGCCACGCCTTCTTTTTAAAAACTGTACATTTTCGTACGACTGAACTTCTACGAATTAGCCACTAAACTATCAAAATGTAAAATACGTTTACTCGTGAGATCAGGCTGGAAATAAATATGTGCTGCATGCTTTCTGCTCACAAGGTATGATAGTAGACATTATGGACTTAATATTTCTGGCTATGAGAGTCTATAGTTTGTCATGTTCCCCTTTTATACGAAGTGTAAATTACAGCTAAATTACCTTTATGGTTGCACTAAGCAATATTTGAAAAATGTTTTTGACCACAGTGTCAGAGGGAGTTCCAAAACACATTTGCAGCCAATAAGCAGTAATGGATGTGTCTTGTAACCATGGCAGAGATATCAAAAATGGGTGAGGTCTTGTTGGCTTGATGGTAAAATCGGATCACTTTACTTTACTAAAATAATTTTGTTCATTTAATTAAAGGGGACCTAATATGCCCCTTTTTACAAGATGTAATTCTCTGATGTTCCTAGAGCGTGTGTGGGAAGTTTCAGCTCAAAATACCCCACACATAATGTTTTATAGCTATTTGAAACTACTTCTTTTAGACTTTGACCCTAATTGTGCCATTTTGGGGACTGCCTGCTAATGAGAAAAATATCATCACTATTGGGAGGGACTTCCCTTCTCTGATGGCATGTACAACTGTGTTTAATCCCCTTATAAAAGTCATTTTTGGATAATAGGTCCCCTTTAATTTGGCAAAATATCATTTAAGGGCACCTGTTTTACCCATTTTACATGTAAGATAAGACTTTGGTGTCTCCAGAATGTGTCTGTAAAGTTTCAGCTCAAAATACCCATCTTGTAATTTATTATAGCTTCCAGAATATGCTAATTTTGCTGTCTGAATACATTGTAGCTGTTTTTGTAGCCTGTGGCTTTAAATCCAAATGAGCTGCTTTTCCCTGCCTACCATTCCCATGTGCGTGTTTGCTTCTCATTATGGGTGATGTTAGAACAAAACAGCAGTCAGTGATAGAGACAGACACAGATGAAGCTGAAATACAGCTCATTAGTCAAAAATACCAGTTTATTTGATGTATTTGTGGTGGAGTTTATTCAAGCCTTTCTGAAATGATGAGTCTCACATAAATTTCGTTTGCAGCACACACACACACACACACACGCACACACACACACACACACACACACACACACGCACGCATTAACACACACACACACATAACATTTACTGACACCTTGCAGTCGTGGTGATTATAGTGGTTAAGAATTACATAGCAATTTTACTTTATTACTTAATTTACTTTAATACAAACATGCTCTGTTTTAAAACCGTTTTAAACTTATAAAACTTATAAAAACTCACAGTTGGAACAAATATTTTAATCCCAGTTTCTTTGCAAAAAAGTTTGGTGTGGACATGTGTATACCAGCCTGATCTCACGAGAAAATGTAAGTATTTTACGTTTTGTCAGTTTAGTGGCTAATTCGTACGAATTTGTACGAGTTCAGTCGTATGAAATTGTACGATTTTAAAAAGGTGGCACCTAACCCCACCCCTAAACCCAACCGTCATTGGGGAATGAGCAAGTCGTACTAAACTGTACAAATTAGATCATACGGATTTATATGAATTAGCCACTAAATCAAAAGGTTACGAATTGCCGTGAGATTGTGTCGTATATACATGTTATTATAGAAACATGGAACCTGTCAGTCAATTCAGTGGGCGGGGAAAACCCCACTCCTACATCACGTTGCAGTGGGCCTCAAAATCACTGGAATTTGGGTCATTTTAACATCAGGAAATATTTTTAAAACCTATACCTACACACATTTCTGTCCAAACAGCTTACAAAGTTGATTTTCATCATAGGGGCCCTTTAAGATATAAGTTGCTTCCCAAACACATCTACAACTAGCGCAAACATTGATCGTGCTATAGACAAAGACAGAATTATAATGCTATAAGAAAAAGAAAAGGATATTTCATTGTTATTGTATCTATGATTAGCTCAGTTCACCATTTAGCTGACAAATAATCAAGTTTAAGTCGGTCTTTCACTTAACAATGACAGTCAGTCCCATATAAGATTAGTCAATGCACGCAGTCTGAGCTGGAAAGATCCATGATTAGGTAACCTTACAAGTCTTCAGGGTTTTGAGTTGTTCATCCTGTGACAGCACCATATAAAACTATGCAGTCTGAACTGTGATTGATTTGTTTATGTCTCGAGTCATTGACCAGTTATTGAGTTTTTCATCCATCACGTGAAAGACTGAATGAATAATCTCCATCTTATGGATGAAGTAAAAAAAAAGACCAAAACCACATTCCAAATTCAGCATCTAACCCAGCCAGCATTTTGCTTTTTTAAAAGATGTCTAATAGATACTCTAAACATAGTCGTCTTGGCTTAAACAAGGCTAAATTTGGTCTGTCCGTGACAATCTAATAGAATAGGCCAAAACTAGACTAGACATCACATAAACAGAAATGAATGACTACACATATAAAGTCTGTCTAATCTTTCTATTTGATGACTAGTCTAGTTTTGGGCTATTAGATATTCATTGACAGCCCAAGTTTAGCCTTGTTTTAGCCAAGCTGTCAAGATGTTTAGATGTCTATTTGACTTCTATTAAACACAAAATAGTCCTGTAAAGTCATACTGTATGTAAAAAGATGAACAACTCAAACTTGAGAATATATCTTTCATGTAATAAATGAACGATTCAAACCAGACAGAAGACTCAAAAAAAAGAAACGAATCTTCTACCCCACCTGCGCAATGTGCACATGCACGAATGAACGAATCACTCCCTGAAAGAACTCATCATTCCCGAGTCATTAAAGATTTGTTCAAGAACAACCCATCTCTAGCTTGTACTTAAGAATAGTGAACTTGTAGTGAAGAAGTAACTAAAATCATAGGTCCCTGTTAATGATAATAGAATAATTATTCAAACTATTCTTATATTAAAAAGGCCAATAAGCTGTGCAACTCTTGACCTGAGCAACATCTAAATGTAACATCCAGAATCTGTTGTAGAATATTGAAGATTTGTTGAAGACTGAAGGCAAAAAAAAGAAATTTTTTCTTACCCAAAGATGAAATGTCCAGGAGAGCAGATGAACAAAATTGCATCAAGACTAAAAAAAAAGAAACATGAACATGTGTTGGAGAATTATTAATTCCACAATGCCTTCACTGCTTGGCTCAGGGGACTATTGCATTGAATAACATATCTATGTTTTCTGAGTTGTCCAGTAGTTTGTGTCCCCGGTGCGTCAGAAATCCACTGCTGCTGTTTGATCAGATCCCAGATTCTCTGTTGTTTCCAGCACCACATACTGTACACACCAACTTCCTGTTCTCTGACTCATTTCTACATAGTTGACGCAAGCTACAAAAGAGTCACATTTCAGAGCATGAGACATTTTCAAATGTCATGTCCTTGAAAAACATTGTATATATTTCCCTTCCTGCTATAGACACTTAGAATGCCATGATTAGATTCAGTACGGTAAAAAAAAAAAGTCTGCAATATTCAAAATTCAACATCACAGCAAATATAATGTTTTATGTTGCAGTTTTACGTATAAGAAAAGTTTTTTCTTCCAGCATAAAAGAGTGGAGAATACAGGGTCCGATTTACTTGAATCATCTGTCTTAATCCACATATACTCCATAGACCCTGAAGCCCTGCTGTTTTTCATTTCAGCCCCCTTAAAGCCACAAAATCTGTGATTATGTGATCTGTCTTCATGTTTTCAGAAACAGCGGCTGCAGTAATCCGCTTAAATCTTAGGTTAGTCCTCTCTGAATCCAAGCGTTACAAACTTTAAAAGTTCTTATTTGAAGTATTAATCTTCCAGTGGTGAACCATGACACAGGTAAGAGTCAAAGACACCTTTCTGACTTTCTGAAATTATGATATTCAGATGGTAGATACAGGCAACATGGTGGCGCAGTGGGTAGCACAATCGCCTCACAGCAAGAGGGTCGCTGGTTTGAGGCCCCGGGGTGTTTCTGTGTTGAGTTTGCATGTTATCCCCATGTTTGTGTGGGTTTCCCCCACAGTCCAAAGACATGTTTTACAGGTGAATTGAATAAGCTAAATTGGCCATATTGTATGTGAGTGTGTTTAAGAGTGTGTGGATGTTTCCCAGTGTTGGGTTGTGGCTGGAAGGGCATCTGCTGTGTAAAACATGTGCTGGATAAGTTGGTGGTTAATTCTGCAGTGGTGATGCCAGATAAATAAAGATACTAAGCCAAAAAGAAAACAAATGAATTAATGACATAGTAGAAACAAAAAGATCGCAACTGTGTGTATTTTCATTCTTTTTTTTTGTGGTTACTAAACATACTAGCACGCTGTGTATAAGTATGACAAGAATGTCAGGTAATTAATTTGTTCACACATACACTCACCAGCCACTTTATTAGGTACACCTTACTAGTACCAAGTTGAATCCCATTCCACCACAACCCAAAGGTGCTCTACTGGATTAAGATCTGGTGATTGTGAAGGCCATTTGAGTAGCCATCAGAATGGTACACTGTGGTCATAAAGGGATGCACATGGTCAGCAACAATACTCAGGTATGCTGTGGGAGTGACACAATGCTCAATTGGTACAAATGGGCCTAAAGTGGGTCCATTACACCACCAGCACCAGCCTGAACCGTTGATACAAGGCAGGATGGATCCATGCTTTTATGTTGTTGATGCCAAATTCTGACCCTACCATCCGAATGTCGCAGCAGAAATCGAGACTCATCAGACCAGGCAACGTTTTTCCAATCTTCTATTGTTCAATTTTGGGTGAGTCTCTGCCGGTGTGGTCTTCTGCTGCTGTAACCCATCCGCCTCAAGGTTCGAAGTGTTGTGCAATCAGAGATGCTCTTCTGCATCCCTCGGTTGTAACGAGGGTTATTTGAGTTACTGTTGCCTCATATCAGCTGGAACCAGTCTGGCCATTCTCCTCTGACCTCTGGCATCAACAAGGCATTTGCGCCCATAGAACTGCCTCTAACTGGATGTTTTCTCTTTTTCGGACAATTCTCTGTAAACCCTAGAGATGGTTGTACGTGTAAATCCCAGTAGATCAGCAGTTTCTGAAATACTCAGATCAGCCTGTCTGGCACCAACAACCATGCCACGTTCAAAGTAATTTAAATCACCTTTCTTTCACATTCTGATGCTCAGTTTGAACTGCAGGAGATCATCTTGACCATGTCTACATGCCTAAATGCATTGAGTTGCTGCCATGTGATTGACTAATTAGAAATTTGTGTTAATGAGCAGTTGAACAGTTTATTGTACCTAATAAAGTGTGAGGTAAGTATACTCTCAACTGCTTTTTTCTATCTACATGTATCCACTTTTTGCAGTGTATGTTCAAAGGCATACTGTATGCCTTTGTAAAAATGTATTACATATGTAATAATGTGCACTTTATATATAAAGACATTGTAATATGTACAGTATCTACAAAATAAGTTCACTGTGTCAAATATTAAAAATAATTTTACATAGAAGTAATATGATATAATAATATAAAGTGGCTTTGAAATACATTACAGTTTTCCTCAGCCGCTTTGGTGCATTTCTCACAACACTATTTACATTTGCACAACAGTTAATGCATTTCTCAAAACAATTAGTACAAACTACAAAACCTAGATGATAACCTGCAAAAGCATGTCACTTGCTCCAAATGGATAGCTCTTTCCTCAAAAGCAAGTATTCCTGTCAATGAAAGTGTCAGTGTCATCAAGATGAAAAGTCCTGACACCATTGTTTATGAGCAAGATAGTCAGATGGCTTTGTCATGTTTTCATTATGACAGTTTACTCTGTACATTTTTTCAGATGAAAAAAAAGTCAAATTTTTGGTGGCACTTCCTGAAAATGCTGAAAACAGCACTGTATACTATTTGCACAGCCATTCGAAAACTACAGTAAGGTTAGACATCACTGCATTTAGTGAGGTATCTGAGTACAAGACACTGGATATGTATGTTTCACATTTTTACAGCATATGCTCTTTGCAGTTCTAATTTATTCACAGCATTGTGCAAAAGAATAAATACACCCTTATTTACAACAAACATAAACTTCCTCACAGAAGTTAACCCCCGCTTTTGGGCAGCCCTCTTCCGACCTCTTTATGCAGCCCAAAGGACCGAGCCGTCCCGGGAGACACCTGCAAATACCCAGAGTTGGACCATGGGCCATATGGCCGTTCAACGCCGGCGCAGACCTGGACAGTCTCGTCCAGCCTGGCACCTCTTTGTGTTTAAAAAGGGATCATTTGTCCCGATGGGCTTTCAACCAAGGCTGAACCTGGACGCGGGCGTCCCACGCGACACTTTTACCACAGGAGACAGGGATCATTTGTCCCAATTGGGGCTTAGCAAAGGCTGAACCTGGACGCGGGCGTCCCACGCGACACTTCTAACAGAGGAGTTAGGGATCATTTGTCCCATTCGAAGCTATGTTTTATCACACAGATAGAGGAATAATAAAGACACTGAACACCATATGACCTTTATTGTTCAATTTTTATTTAGGAAGATTCAGAGTCTTCGGTTGCTTCGAGGGGGCGTTTCCCCTTCGAAGGCGGCCATGGCAGCGTCCTCCTGCTAGTTCCCTCCTGAAAAAGAGAAAAGGCCAGTTACCTAACACCACACGTCCCTCTGTTGAGGTCCATGCCAAAAAGGAACTGATTTACCATGGGTGACCCGGGACTCTCTGCCCTCTGGCGCCCCTTCCTTGAGTGGCGTTCTCTGCCCGCTGCCTCCTCCTCCTCCTCCTCCTCCTCCTCCACCAAGGCCCTCTCGAAGAGTCTGCGGTGCTCACGTGCTTGGAGAGGGCCTAGGTGAAGCGCGTAGAACTTGTCTGAGGTTGAGGTATCGTGGCACATGAATTGGGCCACCTTCCTGCGATCCTCGGAAGAATGTGAATTCTTTGCCTGCGTCAGAGACAGACAGACAGACAGAGACTTTTTGGGGTCAAAGCCGCTGGCAGTCATGGGGGTCAGCGGGGGGGCACTGGCATAGATACTCACGTGGGTCGCGATGGCAGTTCGGACGTCAGTGAAGGTGGGCTTGCCGGGAAGCCCCATGCTGGTCCATGCAGATTGAAAATATTTGTTCAGGGTTCGACAGGGACTGGGTCTGGAAGTAAAAAAAAAATAGGAGGCCTGGCTCCCCCCGGGGAGGCTAGCCCGCAGCTGCAAAAACCTCCGGAACCAGCTGTATTCTTCCTTGTTGAGAGACAGCTGAGCCGCGCCGAAGGCTCGGTTTGTCTTGTGCGTGGTGATCTGGGAAAATCAGAGAGAAGATGAGTGAGCCCTACCACTGGTGGCCCCCACATGCAACGTCCCACTCACGTTTATGACATAGGCGGACTCGTCCGGGCTTCTGGAAGCCTCTTGGACCTCCTGGATGGTCAGGTTCTGGAAGACCCCACAGCGATGGCCCGTGATGCAGGTCAGGTAGCCGGTCAGGTAGCCATAGAAGCGCCACTGCTGCCTGGTGTCTGGGCTGGACTCGAGGCCGTCTGACGGAGGGAGGTTAGGGGTTAGACTTTTCCAACAAACCATGTTTACACCACCAACGGTTTTAAACTTAGCAATAGCCGCTGGTGCCCCAAGGCAAAAAGATAATGTCTGCTCCGGGGCGCCAGCGGCTCGGTCAAACCGAGCGACGTCAGCGTACCCACCCCTTAACCCCCGAATTCGGGGGTTAAGGGGTGGGTACGCTGACGTGGCTTGGTTTGACCGAGAGCCGCTGGCGACCCGGAGCAGACATTATCTTTTTGCCTTGGGGCATCGAGCCACGTCAGCGTACCCACCCCTTAACCCCCATTCGGGGGTTAAGGGGAGGGTACGCTGACGTGGCTCGGTTTGACCGAGAGCCGCTGGCGCCCCGGAGCAGACTATCTTTTTGCCTTGGGGCACCGAGCCACGTCAGCGTACCCACCCCTTAACCCCCATTCGGGGGCTAAGGGGTGGGTACGCTGACGTGGCTCGGTTTGACCGAGAGCCGTTGGTGCCCTGGAGCAGAAGAGGGAAGAACGGAGAGCAGGTCAGCGTTTCCACCGCCACTGGTGGAAACGCAGACCGGCGGGGACCAAACACTCACCTAGAAGGGCAGGTATTTTTCTCCCAGCCGTCCGATGGCAGCGTAGCAGGGTGGCTTTGGAGATGAGTCTGCCTTCTTTGGCTTGCTTGGTCCTAACCTCGTGCACCACGACGCGGCGGCGTATGCCGCGAATGAGAGCTCGAAGCTCCCTGCGAATCAGCACCAGGGTGGTACTGGAGAGGCGGCAGGAGGCCGGCGGGGTTTCGGAGAGATAATCCAGGAACTGCGCCACGTTCTTCAGGTAGTGCTGCCTCGTGGGCTCGGCCATGCCCGTTTGGCCTAGCAGGGCAGACCAGGCTCGGATGCGCGCCGGTTGGTTGAGGAAGGACAAGGTTTCTGGGTCCGCGTGGCCTGTCGCCATGAAGCCTAGGAAGGCCTTGACCCTCGCCAGTTTGGAGGCCACGTTATTCCGCAGACGGGCGGTGGGCTCGCTCCCCAATTGGAAACCCTCGAACTCTGCCAAAAGCAAGTCTGCAGAACGGGGGCGAAAGTCAAAAGTCAGCCTAGACGACATACACCCACCACCAGCCCAACAGAGAAGTGCCATAACCATACTCAACTCAAGGCGCGGGCGTGGTCCGGGTACGGGTACTTTGTTGGATCGTAGGCTTCCACAGGCCCGGAGGCCGCCCGGAGACCTCGGGCCGCCCCTCGCCCGGGGGCCGGCCCTCGCCCGGGGGCGGGGTCGGGGGATGGTGCCGGCGGGGCAGGACACGACCTTGCCCGCCTGCTCTTCCTCCCCTCTTCCCCCCTCCTCAACTCTCGATAGCGGCGGGCGAATTGGAGCTGGGCGGACCTCACCTTGTCCACCTGCTTGCGGAGCTCTGAGAGCTGGGCCTGTATGCGCTCCGTTGCGAGCCTGCAGCGGGGGTCGGCGCAGGGACGCTCGGCTTCCGGGCCGTCTGGTTCCCGTTCCTCCTCGGAGGACGACGCCAGCCGAGACACCACGGGTACCGTCGGTTGAGTGGACCGCAACCACCGCAACTCTCGAGCCACTTTCCGACGCCTCGCTCGGCCCATAGCCTCCTTCCTGGCCGAGACGGAGAGCTCGGCGTGCTGCTTCAGGTGTCTGTCTAGGCGGGCCGGCGTCCTCCGGCAGCCGGGCACCGGGCACGCCGTCTTCCGCATGTCCACGCGCCCAGCGGCGAGCGCCAGCAAAAGCTTCTTCTCGTCCGCGTTCGACACCTTGTGAACCGCAGACAGGTGCGGCGAGAGGCGGCTGTAGACGTTGAAGCAGAGCGCACATTCGGCCATGACCGTCCAAGACCAAGGCTGGAGGGAGAGAGACCCACATGCCGCGTGGAGCGGTTTAAAAGATGGCGGACGAAGCGTCCGCTTCCGCGTTAGCGACGCTGGTTCCCCCTCCCCCTCTTAAAGGGGAAGGACCGATACCTACGAGATCCCTTTGATCCAACTTGTATGGAAGCAGTTGTTACGACTTTTGGTGGATTTTTGTCCCAGGAACAACGCACCATTTCAGGCAGCCTCACCGTGCCAGCAGCGGGGACTTTCGCTGCTTTTTGATTTATTCCCCTTTTCCCACACAAAGGGATGGGCATGAGCCCCGCCGAACACGCACCGTTTTGGGCAGCTTGAACTGCGCCAGCCCGCAGGGGGCTTTTTTGCATAAAGCTTTTTATAGTTCCCTTCTCTGCCCCCACAAAGGGATGGCATGAGCCCGGCCAAACACGCACAGTTTTGGGCAGCTTGGACTGCGCCAGCCCGCGGGGGGCTTTTTGAATAAGCCTTTTTATAGTTCCCTTTTCTGCCCCCACAAAGGGATGGCATGAGCCCGGCCGAACACGCAACGTTTTGGGCAGCTTGGACTGCACCAGCCGCGGGGGCTTTATACATGGCTTTTTCCCACTTTCAAAGCAGTGTCGTAGAACCCCATCGAACACACACCTTTTCCGGGGCTCACCGCATCATGAACCGCAACCATCAAAAAGGAGGGGCCAGACCGTAAGCCCGGACACCACTGACCCCGGCTTGTTTCACCTCGCCAGAGACTACTAGCGGCCACCCTCCGCCTCCACCAGCCACCCCCACACACCTCCGGGGGAGAGGGGTAGGGGGGGTCAGGTGGGGCAGGGGAGACCGCCGAGGGCCGGCAAGGATAAACCCGAAGGGGTGGGCGTGCTTGCGGACGGGCAGGAGACGCAGCACTGGTCACGCACACACACAGGGGCTGGAGCCAGCACCAGCCCGTACCCCACACGGCCCCTGGGCTCGACACACCACGCTGGAGACTCTACCGAGCCCACCTACCACCCCCAGCCCTTGTTCCAGGGCGAGGGCGGCGCGGACTGAGAATCAGCAGGGGGGGGACAAAGCACAGGGGGTCAGGCGGGCGGGCTGGCGGGCAGAGCGCCGGACATGCTCTTGGTCAAAACCAGACGGGCCATTTGAGTTTTTTTTCCTCCCACAGATAGAGGCGGGAAAGGGGGGGGTTGTGTGCGGAGGGACACCCCCCCACGCCTCCCTCACAGCACGCCCGAGGCAGGGAGGAACCAACCACACCCATAGAGGCCGACCCACCCATGTTGGGGCAGGTGTGCCGGGCAGGGGCCTAACCCATGGGGCGTCAAAACAAGCTCCTATCGATCAGCGTGCTTGGTGCAGGCGCGAAATGGTCAAAACCTAAGTCCAACTTTCTCAAAGCTGCCCAACCGTCAGAACCTAAGTCCACATTTCTTCGCCGTCGCCGAATTCTCGATGGGAGGTCAGAGACAATCGGCGCCGGACAGGCACCTCCAGGCGCGGGACGTCCCGAAAAAGGGGTCTCCCTTCGGGCATGGCTTGGCGGGCTGGGGCCTGGGTCTCATAAAGTACCCCGGTGAGCGTCGCCAAGCCCTTGCCACCGGCCGTTCCCGAGACCAACCATCTTCATCATGGCCCCAAATGGACTTTGGTTTCAAAAGCTTGCTGGAAAGACCTACCATCATCCCAAATGCTGATGCTGACACCCAGGGCCACCGCTCCCACCCCCTTTCCCCCAGGGCCCACACCCTTTCCGGGGGCAGGGGCCCACGTCAGAGGGGCTGGAGCCCCTGACTCCCAAGGCCACCACTGACAGCCCCTTTCCCCCAGGGCCCACACCCTGTCCGGGGGCAAGGGCCCACACCCTGTCCGGGGGCCGGGGCCCAGGTTACAGGGGCTGGAGCCCCTGACTCCCAAGGCCACCACTGACAGCCCCTTTCCCCCAGGGCCCACACCCTTTCCGGGGGCAGGGGCCCACGTCAGAGGGGCTGGAACCCCGGACTCCCAAGGCCACCACTGACAGCCCCTTTCCCCCAGGGCCCACACCCTTTCCGGGGGCAGGGGCCCAGGTTACAGGGGCTGGAGCCCCTGACTCCCAAGGCCACCACTGACAGCCCCTTTCCCCCAGGGCCCACACCCTTTCCGGGGGCAGGGGCCCACGTCAGAGGGGCTGGAGCCCCTGACTCCCAAGGCCACCACTGACAGCCCCTTTCCCCCAGGGCCCACACCCTTTCCGGGGGCAGGGGCCCAGGTTACAGGGGCTGGAGCCCCTGACTCCCAAGGCCACCACTGACAGCCCCTTTCCCCCAGGGCCCACACCCTTTCCGGGGGCAGGGGCCCACGTCACAGGGGCTGGAGCCCCTGACTCCCAAGGCCACCACTGACAGCCCCTTTCCCCCAGGACCCACACCCTGTCCGGGGGCAAGGGCCCACACCCTGTCCGGGGGCCGGGGCCCAGGTTACAGGGGCTGGAGCCCCTGACTCCCAAGGCCACCACTGACAGCCCCTTTCCCCCAGGGCCCACACCCTTTCCGGGGGCAGGGGCCCACGTCAGAGGGGCTGGAGCCCCTGACTCCCAAGGCCACCACTGACAGCCCCTTTCCCCCAGGGCCCACACCCTTTCCGGGGGCAGGGGCCCAGGTTACAGGGGCTGGAGCCCCTGACTCCCAAGGCCACCACTGACAGCCCCTTTCCCCCAGGGCCCACACCCTTTCCGGGGGCAGGGGCCCACGTCAGAGGGGCTGGAGCCCCTGACTCCCAAGGCCACCACTGACAGCCCCTTTCCCCCAGGGCCCACACCCTTTCCGGGGGCAGGGGCCCAGGTTACAGGGGCTGGAGCCCCTGACTCCCAAGGCCACCACTGACAGCCCCTTTCCCCCAGGGCCCACACCCTTTCCGGGGGCAGGGGCCCACGTCACAGGGGCTGGAGCCCCTGACTCCCAAGGCCACCACTGACAGCCCCTTTCCCCCAGGACCCACACCCTGTCCGGGGGCAAGGGCCCACACCCTGTCCGGGGGCCGGGGCCCAGGTTACAGGGGCTGGAGCCCCTGACTCCCAAGGCCACCACTGACAGCCCCTTTCCCCCAGGGCCCACACCCTTTCCGGGGGCAGGGGCCCACGTCAGAGGGGTTGGAACCCCGGACTCCCAAGGCCACCACTGACAGCCCCTTTCCCCCAGGACCCACACCCTGTCCGGGGGCAAGGGCCCACACCCTGTCCGGGGGCCGGGGCCCAGGTTACAGGGGCTGGAGCCCCTGACTCCCAAGGCCACCACTGACAGCCCCTTTCCCCCAGGGCCCACACCCTTTCCGGGGGCAGGGGCCCACGTCAGAGGGGCTGGAGCCCCTGACACCCAGGGCCACCACTCCCACCCCCTGTCCCCCAGGGCCCGCACCCTTTCCGGGGCAAGCACCGGGCCCAAAGGGTCTTCTAGTTTGACACCTGCTCACCAGCAGACCCCGGGCACCCCACACTTAAGCCACGAACATTGACTTAGCTAGTGGCACTCGCTACGCAGACGTGCCGTTGGTGAACCATCTGGATGTGGGGAACCACCCTCTCCATCACCTCGCCCGTAGTGTGGTACAGAGATAGCTCGGGGGCACCAGCCTTTCCCACTACCGCCACCCGGCGCAGTGCTCAATTTGTTGAGGCGGCTGGGGTGCACCAGCGGCACGTAGTTCCAGGGGCGTTCAATATGGGAGTTTTGTGCTTGCCTTCTACCAGTGTCGGACGTTCGCCCCGGCCAAGGCCAAGGCCAAGGCCAAGGCCACGGCCACGGCCACGGCCACGGCCACGGCCACGGCCACGGCCACGGCCAAGGCCAAGGCCAAGGCCACGGCCAACAGCACTGGCCGGGTTCGGGGCACTGTCTTTGGGCAAGACTTAAATGTCTGAACCGCTTGGTTGGGGCGGGACCCCCACCCCCCAATGCCAGCGGCGCTGGCCTGGATCGGGACACTTTTGTGGGCAAGCCTTTAATGTCTGAACCGCTTGTTTGGGGCGGGACCCCCACCCCCCAATGCCAGCGGCGCTGGCCGGGATCGGGGCACTATCTCGGGGCAAGCCTTTAATGTCTGAACCGCTTGTTTGGGGCGGGACCCCCACCCCCCAATGCCAGCGGCGCTGGCCGGGATCGGGGCACTATCTCGGGGCAAGCCTTTAATGTCTGACCCACTTGTTTGGGGCGGGACCCCCACCCCCCAATGCCAGCGGCGCTGGCCGGGATCGGGGCACTATCTCGGGGCAAGCCTTTAATGTCTGACCCGCTTGTTTGGGGCGGGATCCCTACCCCCCCAATGCCAGCGGCGCTGGCCGGGATCGGGGCACTATCTCGGGGCAAGCCTTTAATGTCTGAACCGCTTGTTTGGGGCGGGACCCCCACCCCCCAATGCCAGCGGCGCTGGCCGGGATCGGGGCACTATCTCGGGGCAAGCCTTTAATGTCTGAACCGCTTGTTTGGGGCGGGACCCCCACCCCCCAATGCCAGCGGCGCTGGCCGGGATCGGGGCACTATCTCGGGGCAAGCCTTTAATGTCTGAACCGCTTGTTTGGGGCGGGACCCCCACCCCCCAATGCCAGCGGCGCTGGCCGGGATCGGGGCACTGTCTTTGGGCCTGACTTCAATGTCTGAACCGCTTGGTTGGGGCGGGACCCCCATGCCCCCAATGACAATGGCGCTGGCCGGGATCGGGACACTTTTGTGGGCAGCCAGCCTGGCCATTGAACCCCTGGTTCGTTCAAACGCAAAGCCGCCAAAACCTAAGTCCACATTTCTTCGCCTTCCCCGAATTCCAGATGGCAGGTCAGAGACAATCAGCCCCGGACAGGCACCTCCAGGCGCGGGACATCCCGGAAAAGGGGTCTCCCGTCGGGCATGGCTTGGCGGGATGGGGGCCTGGGTCTCACCAAGTACTCCGGTGAGCGTTGACACTAGCCACGCGAATTCTCGCTCAATCAACTGTGTCACTGGTGCCCCTGGAACCCCCCTCACCGCACCAGAGCCAACAGTGCTCGCCCGGGGTCGGGGCACTGTTCCTGGGTAAACCTGCATGTCTCAGCCCCTTGGCTGGGTTTCCCCATGCCCACGGGCGCCCTCCAGCTCGCCCGGGGTCGGGGCACTGTTCCTGGGTAAGCCTGCAATGTCTCAGCCCCTTGGCTGGGTTTCCCCATGCCCACGGGCGCCCTCCAGCTCGCCCGGGGTCGGGGCACTGTTCCTGGGTAAGCTTGCAATGTCTCAGCCCCTTGGCTGGGTTTCCCCATGCCCACGGGCGCCCACCAGCTCGCCCGGGGTCGGGGCACTGTTCCTGGGTAAACCTGCATGTCTCAGCCCCTTGGCTGGGTTTCCCCATGCCCACGGGCGCCCTCCAGCTCGCCCGGGGTCGGGGCACTGTTCCTGGGTAAGCCAGCCTGGCCATTGAACCCCTGGTTCGTTCAAACGCAAAGCCGCCAAAACCTAAGTCCACAATTCTTCGCCTTCCCCGAATTCCAGATGGCAGGTCAGAGACAATCAGCCCCGGACAGGCACCTCCAGGCGCGGGACATCCCGGAAAAGGGGTCTCCCGTCGGGCAGGGCTTGGCGGGCTGGGGCCTGGGTCTCACCAAGTACCCCGTCGAGCGCCGACACTACCAGCCACGCTAATTCTCACTCACCCAACTGTGCCACTGGATCCCCAAATGGGCTTTATCGTCTTTTCAAAAGCTGGCTGGAAAGACCAACCATCATCCAAATGAGGCTTTGTTGTTCCAATCAATTATTTTACTTCCTTTGGGTAGAGCTGTGCACAACTGTAAACAATATTGCAGTACATATAGGAACTGAACCTACAACATGCATAGGTCTGTAAATAATTCATGAAATTGTTCAATTTAGAAGACATTTTCAGGAAAAAAAAAATTACATTTACATAAATTTAGCTTGACAGATTTTGACAACTAGTTCAACATTTTTGGATGTAATGACTTAAGTAATTAAATGAAGACTATTAGTTTTATTTGGAATGACTATTCAGCATTAACAAGTTCAGTTAATTTTGACTGACATGACATAAACAAATGATAATGTTATAAAACAGCAGAGAGTTGTATGAAAGCAATTCATTTATGTCCAAAAGCATTTGTAATTTGTTGGAAGGAATGAGAAACTGCTACTATGGTGTGCACAAATGACTAATTGATTTGAGAAATGCATTAACTCTTGTGCAAATGTAAATAGTGTTGTGAGAAATGCACCAAAGAAAAACTGAGAAAAACTGTAACAACACTACTGCAATAATACCTGGAGAAACAAGGATCCAACAATAGAATCTAAAAAATGCTTAATTAAAATTAGTAAAAAAAAAAAAACATCCCTTGCAGGCTTTGATTCATTTAGAATTGAACGCAACCAAAAGTGTTGACACATTCCTTTACTCCATCGCTGATCATCCCAGTCAAATCTTAAAATAATTCTAGCCAACCCGAGTGTCATGGGGACAAAGGTGCAGGCAGATATCAGACATTTCCACCATTCTGATATGGCTCTGCTTTTCTTCTGCGCTGAGCTGACAGGTTTTGTCCCAAGATGCTTAATCGAGAGTTCAAGGATGTCGCTCTGCCCCGAGAGCTAGAAGCTGTGACGGAAAGAGTTCTCTTGAATGTAATCCTTTTGCCACCGCGGGAAGTCATGGCTGACATTTTGGTCTGTGCAGTAGCTCCCAATTTAAGACTGATCTGTGTCTCGACTCTTGAAAATGACAGAATGAGAGAATGATACAGTAAGTGTGAAAAGCGATAAAATTATCTCCCGCGGCAAGCGCTGACCTTCACTTTCACATGAAGCGTTTTGCAGCAAGGCAAACTACATCTACAGTGCATTGATAAGAGAGCCACACCGAGCTGCCTGCGACTCCAAGCCTTAGAAATGCTCCTAAATTGCAAATTACTTATCTACCACAGGACGGCTTCAAATGGTTTTTCTGATTGAGTGGTTTAGTCTCTGTAGGAATCAAATTCTCTGTCCTGCTGAGTTCCAGTCCGAGCAGTCAGTAGTCGCATCGCATATGTTGTGTGCTGATAATCTCGGAGGACATGAGATAGGCAATGTCTGCCCGACAGTGCTGACAGTGATGCTTTGAAGGCATAATTCAGCCAAGAATGAAATTTACTTTCCCTATTCTTCAAAACCTGTGACTTTCTCAAATCTCAGGAAAAAGTCCCCAATATGCGTAAAACTGTAGTAATCAGTGTGGCATCCTTATAAACAAAATTAGATCAAACAAACTTATCTACAACAGGCTGCAGATGCAAACATATCTGTTTCAGGCTGCAAAAGCAAAGTTTCTGAAAAAAGTTCCACCAAACTACAAGTAATGTTTTACCAGCACTTTTCGAAGTTCCTAAGAGCTTTTAGAGAGGAATTAAATATGGGAATGTATGAGATCACGGGAATAAATAAATAAATGAAGAGTTCAGATGCAAAACCCTCTAAATCCATCATTTTTGTAAATGAGCATTTTCTAAGAGGCTCCTCTGATCAGGTTCAGATGTTTCATTTTAGAGATTATGAAAAGATTATTAGCTAGTAAATAAAAAGATTTTTTTCATAGATGTCACTTTAGACAATTTTTTGGTTTTGAACAAGGTAGATTTTCTTTTGTGTCAAAACCAGCTCAATCCACTTGTGCTGTTTTTGCAAAAACCTCTAAATCCACCTATTGGGACACGACATTATAATTAGTTGAAAAATCAAGATGCATTTAGAAATTATCTCACCAAACATAAAACATATACACAAACCACCTAAAATTAAAAATACATAAATCTGTCAAGTAAGTGGTGGTTCATTCCACTGTGGTAACCCCTCATAAACCAGGCACTAAGCAGAAGGAGAACAAATAAATGAAATCTCTCAAGTGAGTGCATTAATCAATAACATATAAAATTAACATTAATAAAATCTGAACAATCTGTTGTCATTTCTGATATTTGAGATTTATATTTTAAATAGAGCAATGTAAACATTGCAAACATTGTAAACTAAGCCTGTTAGATTCAAATAATGTAGTGTAATAACATTGTAAAACATCATATCTGTGCTATGTCCATTTATATAAAAAGCTTATCAGACATACACAACCTAGGTCATTCTGAAAACGTACCTCCATATACATTTCTGAAGACCGGGAAATACATCCTAGGAGCTATGTTTTTGTTTTTGTTTACCGCTGTGTACACTTTTTGAGATCTCAAATTTCTCTTGCGAGTTCTATTAGTGCCTGCTGTTCTCGTGTAAACCCACCAGAGAATGCTGTTAACTGACTGTTTGACTGATTGAATGACTGACTGACCAATCCTCCTCATAGAAGCCAGTTCTGTGGGCGCAAATGCCTTGTTGATGCCAGAGGTCAGAGGATGGTAGGGTCAGAATTTGGCATCAACAACATGAAAGCATGGATCCATCCTGCCTTGTATCAACGGTTCAGGCTGGTGCTGGTGGTGTAATGGACCCACTTTAGGCCCATTTGAACCAATTGAGCATTGTGTCACTCCCACAGCATACCTGTGTAGTATTACTGTGGAGTATTGTTGCTGACCATGTGCATCCCTTTAAGACCAGTGTACCATTCTGATGGCTACTCAAATGGCCTCCACAATCACCAGATCTTAATCCAGTAGAGCACCTTTGGGTTGTGGTGGAATGGGATTCAACTTCGTACTAGTAAGGTGTACCTAATAAAGTGGCCGGTGAGTGTATATGTGAACAAATTAATTTCCTGACATTCTTGTCATACTTATACACAGTGTGCTAGTATGTTTAACCAGTATGTTTAGATCAAACAAACTTATCTACAACAGGCTGCAGACGCAAACATATCTGTTTCAGGCTGCAAAAGCAAAGTTTCTGAAAAAAGTTCCACCAAATTACAAGTAATGTTTTACCAGCACTTTTCGAAGTTCCTAAGAGCTTTTAGAGATGAATTAAATATGGGAATGTATGAGATCACGGTAATAAATATATAAATGAAGAGTTCAGATGCAAAACCCTCTAAATTCACCTCTCTTTTTTTGTAAATAAGCATTTTCTAAGAGGCTCCTCAGATTAGGTTCAGATGTCTCATTTTAGAGATTATGAAAAGGTTATTAGCTAGTAAATGAAAAGATTTTTTTCATAGATGTCACTTTAGACAATTTTTTGGTTTGGAACAAGGTAGATATTCTTTTGTGTCAAAACCAGCTCAATCCACTTGTGCTGTTTTTGCAAAAACCTCTAAATCCACCTATTGGGACACGACATTGTAATTAGTTGAAAAATCAAGATGCATTTAGAAATTATCTTACCAAACATAAAACACATTACACAAACCACCTAAAATTAAAAATACATAAATCTGTCAAGTAACTGGTGGTTCATTCCACTGTGGTAACCCCTCATAAACCAGGCACTAAGCAGAAGGAGAACAAATAAATGAAATCTCTCAAGTGAGTGCATTAATTAATAACATATAAAATTGACATTAATAAAATCTGAACAATCTGTTGTCATTTCTGATATTTGGGATTTATATTTTAAGTAGAGAAATGTAAACATTGCAAACATTGTAAACTAAGCCTGTTAGATTCAAATAATGTAGTGTAAAAACATTGTGAACCATCATATCTGTGCTATGTCCATTTATATAAAAAGCTTATCAGACGTGTACAACCCTGGTCATTCTGAAAACGCACCTCCATATACATTTCTGAAGACCGCGAAATACGTCCTAGGAGCTATGTTTTTGTTTTTGTTTGCCGCTGTGTACACTTTTTGAGATCTCAAATTTCTCTTGCGAGTTCTATTAGCGCCTGCTGTTCTCGTGCAAACCCACCAGAGAATGCTGTTAACTGACTGTTTGACTGATTGAATGACTGACTGACCAATCCTCCTCCATCCCTAAACCCAACCAATTCTACTGATTGACCCGCCCACCCACTTCCCTAAACCCAATTTTCAAAAGCAATTTAGAAAAATAAATGCCCTCGTCTGATTTTTCCATGTTTTACCACATTCTCACCCTGTTATTTTTTGTTTATTTTATTTTTTGGATTCTGTTTTTGTCTTATCTGCTTTCTGGAACCGTTCTTCACCAGACTTGAACCCCGTTATCGTGGTCAACTCCTCACCACATTTCAAGTCCACCGACGTACATGGCGAGCTAACTGGTTATAGCAGGATAGCTGTCGATATACGGAGGTAAGCGGTCAGCTGGTTAGAGCAAAAAGCAATGGCGTCATATTGCCCTGTAGCGTTTGTTTAAAAAATGAAGTGCCGCCATACAAACCTCTGGCTACATAATTTGCTATCTCCAGAAGTGTATTTAGGGCTACGTTTTCATAATAAGCTTTATGTTGGACCATATAGGTAATATGAAGTAATATAAATAATGTATAGTTTTATACATAAAATTTATCTTTTTAAATTAGCTTACATTAGCAAATAAAACACAAGGTAGGCCTACTGGGCAAAAAGAGGATGTCTCTCAGACAGTTTTAGAAGCTGTCATTCATTTTGAGTTTTGAGGTAAGGGGAGTTTTCATTTGCCATTCAGTGACAGTCGAACAGGCTCATCCAATTTATCAAACTCCATCTTTTAAAATCCAAATCAGAATCAGAATAAAACAGTCTCATCATAAAAGCTGTGATATCAGCACGCTGCTACATTGAAAACATATGATTCGATTCGCACCTTCTGATTGGTTCTTGGGACATAGCTGCTTTTGCTCTCAAAGGCAAGTGGCGTTTAGAGGGTTTTGCAAACAAACTTATTTCTGAATGAGATTTAAATGATTTGAAGCAAAAAATATTTGTTGAACATGTACTATGTGCCTAAAACATTTGCTCAAAAACATTTGCTTATTTTTGGCGGAAGTGGCGTTTAGCGACTTTTGCATCTGAATTCTTCAAATACACATGGCTGATACACACATAAGGTGATTAGTGCTGCATTCATTGGCATTTTCTAATTTTGATCGACAACACATTTTTTGTTGAAGTGCCTTGGAATTTAGCTTAGTTCTGGGTCCTGAATATATCAACATAGGCTCATTTTGAAAACGTAACCCTCTATACATTTTTGGGAGTGCAAATTATGCAGCCAGAGCTACGTATGGCTGCATTTTGTCTTTAAAACAAAAGCTATGGGGCGGTATGGCACCATTCCTTTTTGTGCTAGCAGCTGACCACTTACCTCCATATGGATGGCTTTCCCGCTGTTACCAGTTTGTCCAGTTAGCTTGCTATGTACGTCAGTGGACTTAAGATGCAAAGAAGAGTTGACTGAGACAATGGGGTTTGAGTCTGGCAAAGAATGGTTCCAGAAAGCAGGTAAGACAAAACAAAAGACAAAAAATTAAATAAACAAGTTAATAACAGGGTGAGAATGTGGTCAAATCTGAAAATGTGGTAAAAATCAGGTGGATTGATATGTGGTTGCTAGTGTATTCTAGGTTGTTTCCAGAGGTGTTGCTACGCAGTTGCTAGGTTGTTTTCTGTACTGCCTTTTCCATATTGTTATATAGTTTTTCTTTTTCTGTATTGCTTTTTAAAACACTGCCGATTGGGTTTAGGGAAGTGGGTGAACGAGTCAGAGGAAAACTGTGCTTTTTCAAAGGGTGGGGTTATCGGTCGATTGATCAGTCAGTCAGTCAATAGAGGCCTCTGGTGGATTTACGTGAGAAGAGCAGGTGCAAATGGCCCTCGTGAGAGAAATTTGAGATCTCAAATGCATACACAGCATCCTCTGGTGGATTCGTGAAAACATAAACGGCAAGAAACTTAGCTCCTGGGATTTATTTCGTGATCTCCAGAAATGCATATTGGGCTACGTTTTCAGAATGAGCCTAGGTTGGAATATATATGTGCTAGAACAATTTGGGTACATCAGATTCATTGCAGGTTTTGTCTCACTTTGCCAATTTTCACAGAGGCAACCACACACACTAAAATTGATTATCTTACAAAGTTAAATGCCCTTGCAAACCAACATATTACCACACAAACATTTGCAAATCATGTCCTTGTTGTACAGTAAATAAGTCAACAGCTTTCTCATTCATATATATATACTAAGAAATTTATAAAATTACCATACCAGAACATAAATAACTGAAAATGTAAAGCCATTTTTGTGTAAAATAAGAAAAGATGTCCCGACTGATGGTGTTTCTGTGTGGAGTTTGCCAGTTCTCCCCTTGTTAGTGTGGGTTTCTTCTGGATGTTCCGGTTTCCCCGACAGTCCAAAAGCATGCGTTATAGGTGAATTGAATGAACTAAACTGGCCGTGGTGTATGAGTGTGTGTTAATGTGAGAGTGTATGGGTGTTTTCCAGTACTGGGTTGTGGCTGGAAGTATAGGGTGCATTTCATCATCTATAGCTATACTAATGGTGAGAACCAGTTAATCCATACACAAGTCTTTCTTACTCACAAGTCAGAGAAAGAACAATTTGTCATCTCAATGCTCACTAATCCTAGGGTCTCAGTGCATGCTCGCCCAACAAATTCAGCCCTCTTAGTGCTAGTTATACTCTCAGGCCTGGCCAATGCTCACTCACCGCATACTAGCTCTATGTGGTGAGGACTCAATGCTGAGGACTCAATGTCCTCAATGACAGTGTTCTTGATCTCTGCCCAGCCCTCAAACTCATGGATTCTCTCTCTGTCAACTCCTCTGCCCATCCTTGAGGTTGCCATTCTGTGCTCCAGAGCATACTGCTGTCCACGACCTCACTCAAAAACCTGTTTCCTTTCTTTAGAATCTGTTCCAGAGCCAAATTCAGTCTGTTACTGTTTTGTTACTAAATTGCTCTAAACTCTCATAAATAATTCCCTACAATACTCTACTAATATAGTCCACTTAGAGGAGTGAATTCGAGAACTGAGTGCTTTGGAAGGGATGCCATTTTGTTTTTGGCTTTGCTAATTAATAATTCCGTTAGATGGATTAGATCTGTCCTCTCAGGCTGCACTCACACTATGCTATCTTGACCATGCCCAGGCATGTTTCCCAGTTCGTTTGAGAAGTGTGAGCACTCTGAATCGGGCTCAGGTGCGGTTCAGTTGGCCGGCCTTGGTCTGGTTGGAAGAGCGCAGTTCACTTAGGTATGCTTGTAGTGTGAGTGCAAAGCACGCCTGAGCCCAAAACTGAAGACGAGATGTGACTTTCAAGTCACTGTTTCATATGGATTTATTAATCATTCTTACTGTTCAATGAATGCAAACTGACAAAGATTATTAAAGAAGCAAACCCCTCGCGGCACGACAGCTGCACCTTCAGCAGACCTCCTAATACCTGCAGCACGAGGACTTCATGATCATTTCAAGAGTTCACACTTAGCTGATGACTGATTATAAAGCTTGTTTGGCATGCTGTCCCGGGAGAGAGCCCTGAGCTCATAAGATCCTCGAGCCCGGGGCTCCCTCCCATTTGCAAGGCGAGAGGGGAGTTTGAGCTCAGGTAGATCTCAAGAACTGCCCTGCTGTAGTAGTAAATGAACAGATAGTGATTGCTCTTAAGAGATAACTACTTAGGAGCATGTCTATGGTGCCGACGGTGGGAGGAAACCGGAGAACCCGGGGGAAATCCACGTAAACACGGGGAGAACGTGTAAACTCCGCACAGAAATGTCAGCTGGCTTGGTAAGGACTAGAACCAGTGATGTTCTTGCTGTAAGGCAACAATGCTAACCACTGGGCCACCGTGCCACCCATCTAGGAAAATAGGAGGAGTAGGGGTGATAGGGGGGATTCTTCAAAACGAAGATGGCTGTTATATAGAACTTAGGGTATTTATAGTGGCTTAGGAATTGTCTGATTGGTGAATTATAAATTGAATAATGCGGGGCCGGCTGCAAGCAATCATAAGACCGTGATCCGTTCGAAATTAGTTTATAAATAAACTTCACTTATAAGTGTCAAATGTGGCTGTTCTGTTCAGCAAAATATTTGACTGTCACTGCATATCAAACGACTAAAATGATATAACTAAAGAAATCTCCATTGTGCTGGGCGAGAGCACTTCTCTTCTGTTTCATTGATGACGTAAGTGTGCTCCGGCTCGAATGCAATGTGAGTGCAGGCTGTCGGGGTAGAATGGAGGAGGGGGGACAAGCGTGGTTCGGCACGGTTCAAGGCAACTGTACAGTTTGAGTACGCCCTCAGACTCCATTCCTGGAGGGTTCTGTATAGTTATAAAATCATTTAAAACTAGTAGATTGTTTAGGCTGATGTTTTCCGCAGCCTATACCAAGATTAGTCATATGTTCAGGCTCAATGGATGGAGCATAGGCACAGCATCAGAGACCTGTTGATTTCTGACAATCACTGACTTAGTATGATATAATCTAGTGGCTAAATCAAACTTTCTTTGTGTATGAGCAAGCATGGGGCAGTCTAATATTACTTAAAGGAAATTAGTTTACAGTTATATCCTCTATCTAAGAACCAGAACTGGTGAGGATGTGTCCGTGAGCAGATGTAACTGGCCAGCATACTGACTCTAAGCAACTTCGGGTAAACGATGAACTAAAAATACGGATTTAATAGGTTAATTGATCTAAATTAGACCAAATCATAACCTATAAGGTGATCAGCTTGAATAGGATGAATCTACATGTTTAATTATTACCATGATAATTATAACTATAAACAAATATTTCTTTTCACATGTGCTAAAAGGCTTACACGCATTTAACATTAACCTATACTGTTAGTTCTGTCATAGGACTAATAGATGGACCCTTACAACAGCCATGTTCTAGAACCAGCTCCGGTTTGTGACTGCTCCAGAGCCTGATCCAGTCTGTGACTTCACTCCAGAGCCCTTACTAGTCAGTGACTCTGCATCTAAGCCAGCTTTGCCTGCTGCACCACAGTGGTGGTTCTAAGTTAATGCCATTCCCAACTCCACAATGTGGTCCTCAGCCATTCTGAAATGGTCTTGAACACTGTCTGCTCCACAGTGGTGGGCTCTGCCCTGGACTCTAGTCCTGCCTGTTCTCTCCTGGCTTTATACTCCTGCTTGGAGATCTGCGCTACCAGCTCCTGTCTCACTGCCTGGTTTGTCTTACTGCCCCTGTCCCATACCCCGTCATGGACATAACTCAAAACTGGTATTTATTGACATATTGAGAGTAGTGCTAAACTGTGGAAGATGACTGGATGGTCTGTCTGGTCATTTGCACCTTTTTTTCTTGAAGATGAAGTGTGCAGATAATAGAGAGGAAACTGGAGAGAGCACACATCACTGTGCAGCACTGCAAAACTGTCAGGTGAGTGTATGAGCAATGAGCAGACTGACAAGAATATACTTTTTCTATAGAGGCAGAAAAAAAGAGATCCCTGGCATTCAGAGACAATAGAGAGTAATGAATGAGCTCACTGGAAATTTCACAGGAGAATATCACATGAAAAATGTAGGCGATCATAGATAACCAATGTGATGGTTATCCACACAATTGAGTAGCAGGTAAGAATTCTGTAATCTCGTTCAGAAGTTAGATTTGTGCTGTTCGGCGACACAGTGGCGCACTAGGTAGTGCTGTCGCCTCACAGCAAGAAGGTCACTGGTTCGAGCCTCGGCTGGGTTAGTTGGCATTTCTGTGTGGAGTTTGCATGTTCTCCCTGCTTTCACATGGCTTTCCTCCGGGTGCTCCAGTTCCCCCCAACGTCCAAAGACATGCGGTGCAGGTAAATTGGGTAGGCTAAATTGTCCATAGTGTATGAGTTTGAATAAGTGTGTGTGGATGTTTGCCAGAGATGGGTTGCGGCTGGAAGGGCATCCGCTGCTTAAAAACCTGCTGAATAAGTTGGCGGTTCATTCCGCTGTGGTGACCCCAGATTAATAAAGGGACTAAGCCGAAAGAAAAATGAATGATACTTAAGTTCTGGTTGATTCATCCATAAGGGGATCCTTGACAGATGCCGGCGATTAGTAGGTGACTGAGATTGATGAGTGAGTATGGCAAAACAGGCTGGCATTTAGATGACAGCAATGTAACTACAAATCAAATTGCTAACCATTAAACATGAGTTCAGTAAACAGTTCTTAAAATAACCATTTTTGTCTAAAGAACATTTTAATTATTTTAATAAAAGTTTCGTTATTTTTTATTTCAAGATTTTGTGGTTTATAAAAGCTCTATTAATGTTAATAGGTTTTTTCATTGAACCATCAATGGTATTAAAGATCCTTAACTCTAAATATAGCTCTGCTCTAAGTAAACAAGAAAATCAGTATTCAGATGTTGTGGTTAGCATCAAAATAATTGGAAGAACTTGTCAGTTAATTGCGAGGAATTCGACTCCAATTAGACACTCGCATCTGAAATGTGAAACATGTTGTTTAGACAGCTTGGAAATCTAAAATATATAAATAAATCGTTTGGCCACATCAGGTTCACAGTGGTTCTCGTCCCATTTTGCTTTAGAAGGAAAACTTCATATTAGAAATCACGCAGTGTTAAATTTATATTGCTAAAAGGATAGTTTGTTCAAAATCTGAAAATTCCACCTTTCTTTACTCTCCCTTTTTCAAAACCAGAGGGTTTTTTATTATTATTATTGAACAGAATATATGATATTGTGATGTGGAATGATGGAAATCTTTAAACAGTGATATCCATGGAAAAACAAATACTCGACTTATCAATTGATGAATAAATAAAGCGATTCTGATCTCTTGAACAACTTACTGGAATCCCCACCTTTTGACATAACAATGTCCAATGTCAATTGAGAGTCAAGTTACTTTCAAATGGTGATTTTTATTTATTATAATCTCTATGTTAAACATCTGTGTTTATATTCAAACTATGAACATTTCTTTGAGTACTTCTGTCAAAGTTTAAATGAATCCTGAATCATTGAAAATATGAATAGAAGTATTGTGTGGGTGTTTTGAATCTTTTTTTTTTTTTTTTTGTACGTGTTTTGTCCATTAAATAGTTTTCTTAAAACAATTTTTTAAAATAATTCATTCACCACTTATTCTTGTTCAAAATAAACTATTTTGAAGAATGCTGGAAAACAGTAGCCAGTCAATGGTTACTGGCAACTTAACTAACATTCTTCCAAATATGTTCTTTTGTGTTCAACAGCAATTTTTCACAAAATATTCAAGCCTTCATTTGTTTAAATTTGAATAATTATGGATAAAAAAAAACTCAAATCCAGGTTTTGACAAAAATAGAATATAATGATAAAGTTCAACATTATAGGCTTCCTGTGTCTCAATCTAGTCCACTAATAAATGCAAAACCTTGAAATTGTCTCAGTCTGGCCTAGTAGGTTTCAGAATCATGGGGAAGACTTCTGACTTAACGGTTGTGCAGAAGACCATCATTGGAACCCTCCATTGGGAGGAAAAGTCTCAAAAGGCAATTGCAAAAGAAGCTGAATGCTTGCAGAGTGCAGTACCTAAGCATATTAATGGAGTGTTAAGAGGAAGGAAAAATGTGGTTGGATAAGGTGCACAAGTATGACCTCAGCCTTGAGACAATCGTCAAGCAAGTGTGACTGAGGCTGGTGTCACAGCACCAAGAACCACCACATACAAACGTCTGCATGGCATGGGTTACAGCTGTAGAATCCATGTGTCAAGCCGCTCCTGAACCAAAAACAATGTTAGAAGCATCTACAGTAAAGTTCAAAAGTACTGGTCTGTTGTGCAGTGGTCCCAAGTCCTCTTTTTAGATGAAAGCTAATTTTGTATTTCATTTGGAAATCAAGATACCAGAGTCTGGAGGAAGAGCAGAGAGACACAAAAGTTAAATTGCTTAAAGTTGAATGTAGTTTCCACAGTGAGTGATGTTTTGGAAAGCCATGTCATATGCTGGTGTGGGTCCATTGTCTTTAATCAAGTCCACAGTCAACGCAGCTTGATACCAGGACGTTTTAGAGCACTTCATGCTGCTTCCTATTGCCTACAAGCTTTTTGGAGATGATGATTTTATTTTCCAGCAGGACTTGGAACCTGCACACAGTGACAAAGTCACCCGTACCTGGTTTAAGGACCATGGCATCCCTGTTCTTAATTGGCCAGGAAACACCGGACTTAAACCCTATTAAAAATCTATGGGCTATTGTCAAGAGGAAGATGAGGGAACAGAGACCTCGAAATGCAGACGAGCTGAAGGCTGATATCAAAGCAACTTGGGCTACATAACAACTCAACTGTGTCAAAGGCTGGTCGCCCCCATGCCATGCCGCCTTGATGCTGTAATTAGTGCTAAAGTAGTCCCAACAAAGTAC
This sequence comes from Danio aesculapii, assembly GCF_903798145.1. Lineage (NCBI taxonomy): Eukaryota > Metazoa > Chordata > Actinopteri > Cypriniformes > Danionidae > Danio > Danio aesculapii. The sequence goes on from NC_079439.1 coordinate 59,609,726, forward strand.
TGAGGACATAATACAGTACATTAACACACTTTTCAGAAGGCCAACATGTGTTTTAGATCTTTTTTTATTGGTCACATGAAATATTAAAATTTGTATTTTTAAATAAAAAAAAAACTTTAATTAAAAAATGTAACTAATTTTACAATTTTTTATATTCAAGTTTTGTCATCTTTAATCCATAATCATTCAAATGAAAACAAATGAAGGCTTGAAATATTTCACTTTGTGTATAGTGAACTAATAGAACACACAAGTTTCACTTTTTGAAACAAATTATTGAAATAAATGGACTTTTCCCTCAAAATTAAAATGTCTTAGCACATATCGTTATATGGCAGTGTTGTTGTATTTGGTCTTGGCGGTATAGTTCTGCTGCTGCTTTGATTAATATGATTATTAGCAAGTCTCGAGACCTGCTACTGCCAGTATATACACAGACATGCCGTCTGAGAATATAACATGCTGCTGCTGCTGCAAACATAATACATATGTAACCCCCATAGCAGATCTAAACACAGGTGGAGCTGGGAAGGAGGAGGGTCTCCGAAAAAGTGCCACAGCTTAACAGCGTAAAATGAGAATTTAAAATGATGAGGAGCAAGCTCATTGGCTGCCGATAGTTAATGAAAAGGAGCAGATTAGGTGAACCTATTAGCCTGCACGCAAATAGAGTTGCATGGCAGAAATGTCACTTATAGCAATGCTTGTGAAAGTGCCACCTGAAAAGTGCAGCAAATTGCATCAGGAGCAATGCTTTTCATGTTTCTGAGAGATGACGCCAAACTGACACATTTACATTGTGCCTGGGTTGAAATTTTAAATGTTTCCATTTCACAGCCAAACTTTTTCTTCTGACTCATTGTTTCTTTCAGTCCGGTGTTGACAAGTTGTTTCATGTCTCTGTTTGTTTCTAGCCAGTGCTGCATTTTCACATTTGCAGGTCACCCTGCTCATCTGCCCCTGAGCGCAATCTAATGAAGAACGTGACCTAACAACCTCAGCACCAAAACATATTGCAAAATACCATAACCCAATGCTCCCTCGCCGCAGCAGTGGAGGCAGTAACACAAAGAGCAAATAACGTCCCAGTGCCGTGTTCAGAGACTTTTTTTTTTTTTGCTCAAGCAGACTGGACTAAATCTATTCCTCAGGTATCCCTCGATGACCTGGAGGTATGAAATCAGAAAAAAGACAGACAGATGGAGAGAAGCCAGCGAGAGAGGAGCTAGACAGCGACATAATTGGAGGTGAGAGCTCTCTCTCTTTTCTGTGATTTCTCCCAAAGAAGGACCGCCACAGGCACTGCTCAATATGTCGTGACACAGTGGAATAACTCTCACAGGCTTATTCTGGATTCCTGATCCACCTCGGGACATGCCACTCCTCTGTTTATCTCTGACAGAGTGTGTTTGCTTGTATTATGTCAGCACTGAAAGCAATTAAGAGGAAAGTTTAGACAAAAAGTTTTTTTTTTTTAATTTCAAATGCATCCTGCAAGCCAATAAAAAGTATATAAAAGTATATAACATAAAAGTTGCCTCATTTTAGAGCTTTGGGAACATGTTGACAAAATTAAAAAATTGCATATTTTTAATATAAACATTTTATTGTATCACATATTTTACTGAGGTAATTATGTACTGCTAAAAAAAGGTAACATGGACCCAGTTGTTACACCATGTCCACACCAGACATGGTTATTGCTATTCACAAAATTTTTTTTTTACTATGTTCCAAAACAATTGTACTTTTTCACACTTTTTGTACTACATTTCATTTCAGTAAAGTAAAAATGTAATAATCAAATTATATTCTAAATATTCGGTTAATCTGTCTTAACCACCGTTATTATTGAATGCATTCAAAATGAGTCAAATATATATATATATATTTATATATATATATATATATATATATATATATATATATATATATATATATATATATATATATATATATATATATATATATATAATGTATATATATAAACATTTTTTTTCTTTTTTTTTTCTTTTTCAAATTTCAGCTTGAGCACCAGCGATTATATTGATTACCACGATTGTATGAGGTATGAGCTACAACATATAAATGTCATGCAATTTGATTATTTGATATATGACAATGATTATAATTTTTTCTTGCCATACTTCTCTTGTGCATACTGAAAACTGGCAAATGCTTCTCAGTGAAAGCCACAAGTTTGCACACATGTAGCAATAAGGATGTTTTGGTGTTGTCTTGGGCATGCATGTCTTGAACATTCAACATTAATGAGGACGGGTTGGGGAACGTCTCTATTTAATTGTCTCCTGGGGGTCCGGTAGAGTGTTAATTGGTCACTCACTGGTAGACCCATCACTCACAGTCACATCATTCTGTACTGTTGTTCCAACACAATCTCACGGCAATTCTTAACTTTTTGATTTAGTGGCTAATTCGTTCGAATTCGTACGATCTAATTCGTACAATTTAGTACGATTTGCTCATCCCCTAATGGCGTTTGGGTTTAGGGGTGGGGTTAGGTCCTACGCCTCCTTTTTAAAATCGTACAATTTCGTACAACTGAACTTGTACGAATTTGTACGAATTAGCCACTAAACTGACAAAGCATAAAATACTTACGTTTTCTCGTGAGATCAGGCTGGTTTTTCTCATGTTTAAGTCAGCATCAAAAACAGTGAATCTAAATAGGCAAAAGTTCACGTCAGTCTGTGGCATCAGTGATAGAACATAATTTATAAACCAAAAGCTGTCACATTGGTTTTTATGCTGATTTGCCTTAGCTGCTGATTTTCATTTTTCTGTTAGAGATTTGCCACTTTTTTCTTTCATCTTTTTCTCTTTCATTAAAAATTAACATTTTAGTTTTTCATTAAAAATTAAACCACACAAAAAAGGGAAAAAATCTAAATTACAGCTCTTTGTTTAAAGGTCTTTAAAGGTTTTTTAATAATCATCATAAATCAAAAAGTGTATGATAAAATGTTAGGGTTACTGTGTAGATCAATATACAAATGTGATGTGGCAATATGCAAATTATGAATAATTTCATGCTTGACTTTATATGACAAACCAGTATACTGTATATACATATATGTCATATAAAATCTATCTATGGTGCATATATATATATATATATATATATATATATATATATATATATATATATATATATATATATATATATATATATATATATATATATTGATATATATTGGCTCTATACATCAACACAATCGTTTTGAAATGAAACAGGTATTTAACACAAAATAAGATGAAAAAGGTATGAGGCTCAAAATCAGGTGGACGCTGTAGGAATTACAACAGTTTGCATATGTGCCTCCCACGTGTTAATGGACCAAAAGTGATGGGACAACTGGCTTCTAAGCTGTGCCATGGCCAGGTGTATGTTATTCCCCCATTATCCCAATTACAATGAGCATATAAAAGGTCCAGAGTTCATTTCAAGTGTGCTATTTGCATTTGGAATCTGTTTGTCAACTCTCAAGATGAGATTCAAAGAGCTGTCACTATCAGTCAAGCAAGCCATCATTAGGCTGAAAAAACTAACAAACCCATCAGAGAGATAGCAAAAACATTAGGTGTGGTGAAAACAACTGTTTGAAACATTCTTAAAATGAAAGAACTCACCAGGGAGCTCAGCAACACCAAAAGACCCAGAAGACCACAAAAACAACTGTGGTGGACGACCAAAGAATTCTTTCCCCGGTGAAGAAAACCTTCACAACAGTTGGCCAGATCAAGAACACTCTTCCGGAGGAAGGTGTATGTGTGTCAGAGTCAACAATCAAGAGAAGACTACACAAGAGTGAATACAGAGTGTTCACCACAAGATGTAAACCATTGGTGAGCTTCAAAAAAAGGAATGCCATATTAGAGTTCTAAAAAAACTTTCACGGTTCTAGAACAACATCCTACGGACAGATGAGATCAAGATCAACTTGTACCAGAGTGAAATGCTCATAATCCTAAGCAGTGATGCATGGTCGTAGTAGTGACATGGCGTGGGCATGTATGGCTGTAAATGAAACCCAGCATCTGGTGATGTCTATGCATTCCAGACTTTAGGCTGTAATTGACAACAAAGGATTTGCAACCAAGTATTAAAAAGTTAAAGTTTGATTTATGATTATTATTCTGTCCAATTACTTTTGGACCCTTGACAAGTAGGAGGCACATATGCCAGTTAAAGCACATCTTGTTTGTTTTATTTCAAATCAATTGTGTTGGTGTATAGAGCCAAAAATTATGTCAAAATATTCATGGACCTAATTGTGTAATTGTATATATATATATATATATATATATATATATATATATATATATATATATATATATATATATATATATATATATATATATATATATATATATATATATATATATATATATATATATATATATAAACACGCACTTATGGTCAGACACATTTGAAAATATGTACATATTTGTAATTCCAATGGTTGAAAACATTTTTTTTACCAGTTTTTGCAATATTTGGAAATATTTTTTTGCTAGGATTAAATGCTGCTTTGTTAAAGATTCTTGTGAAACAGGCAGTGGTTGATCAACAACAAACTTAACATATGGGATAATCCAAAGCACAATCCAAATACAGGTGAATGGTCAAGACCGGCGGCAAACAATCAAAAAACGACATAAACTGTTCAGGGATGAAAAATGGCAGGGACAAAAAAAACACTTTATAGTGCAGCAACAGCTAACAAAACTCAGCACTGCTCTGTGTGTGCGTGCGTGTGTGAGTGGTGTTTATGAAGTATATAGTTAATGAGAGATAATGACCTGCAGTATTGCGTAACCAGAAGGTAAACTGAGACAGGTGTGTGGGCGCAAGGCATAATGGTATATATATTCTGAGTGAATGGCTGGTGAAGTACTCTCCAGTGGCCCACAAGGGCAACCCTGCTGGTCATCACAAAAGTTGCATATATGACTTACAGTAAATGTGTGAATTCCAAATATGAATTTTTATGTCATATATGTGATTTTCAAATATTTTCATAGAATTTGTAAGGTTGCCCAATAAGGCAGCATCATCAAATGTTTTAATCAACTTTAATAGTCAAATAAATAGAAAGAAAATACGTGGCTCCCAGTCCTTGTCCAGTCTCTTCTTCCCTTGTTGTCAATCCTTCTTTGATCCTTCTGGAGCTCCTCTTTATGTTACTCGGGACCAATGAGGTACGTAGGGGACACTTGCTCTGCTCCCATGGCTCTCGGACTGCCACACTCACTACAATGATATTATTGCATAATTTTTGATCATTTAGTCTTAATACTATACAAATATTTGCCAGTTTAAATAAAATACAAGGGAATGATAATACTATTAAGACAAACCTACACTCTCACTATTTGTAGAGCCACTGCATCTGACAAACACAGACTCTCTCTTGCTCTCTCTCTCTCTCTCTCTCTCTCTAATTAGACTATATCAATTTCTAGTCTGTATATCAACATTATTTTAAATGTAAAAAAATAATAGTTTTGTTGTATTATTAGCAATTTCAAGCATTGCATATTCTATAGTTTGTAATGGCATCCTGTGGTTTATCTGGTGATGTGCATTTGGGGCAGGACGGGATCTTTTTTATGAATAATGGAAGACTGAGAATAGAGATAAATAGGTGGCTGATGTGTTTAGGGAATATGTTTGGAAACCAAAAATCTTCAAATGGTGTGTGTGTGTGTGTGTGTGTCCGCTTATCTGTCTGCATTGCAATTCTCTCAGCTTGCCATATTATAATAGGACTCCGTCATTTCATTTTGTTTTTCTCTAGACTCAGTTCTCTCCAAATTAACATGTAAAGAATCGCAGAGGCATGTTTATTTTGCTGAGATTGTTTGGGGAATCTGGTGTTTCAATAATATTGATATTGCAAGGTGGATTCCCTCAGTATTCACTACATCAGTCATATTAGCCATGGAAGGAAACCTTGATACTTGGATGTTATTGCTATATATACTGTAAATATATGCACTCCCCGGCCACTTTATTAGGTACACCTTACAAGTACCCCCTTTTGCCTTCAGAACTGCCTTAATTAATCCTTCATGGCATAGATTCAACAAGGTACTGGAAATATTCCTCAAAGATTTTGGTCCATTGACATAATAGCATCACGCAGTTCCTGCAGATTTGTCAGCTGCACATGATGTGAATCTCCCTTTCAAATACATCCCAAAGGTGCTCTTTTGGATTGAGTTCTGGTGACTGTGGAGGCAGAGGCGCCGTTACAGGAGGGGGTGGGGGGTGGGTGGATAGGACGATTCTAAGGGCCCATACATTTAGGGGGTCCCCAGAGACATAGGGCCCGCTCTTCAGATACTTTGCGCGCACACGCCCCCTCCGCTCTTCAGATACGTCGCGCACCATCACCGCGTTGCCACCAAGAGAGTGGTGGAAAAAAACAATGACATCTGCTATGACAGTAAGCTATTTTAGCGGTAATATTTGAGCATATCAACTCATTTACACTGACATCACGGAATCAGTAACTGGAACTGGAAGAGACAGGAAACTCCTACAGATTCGAACAGGGCAAAACAAATCACAGAGGCGATCGGTACATTTATAGCTGTGGATATGAGAGACCTTAATCGGTAGTGGAAATTTCAGATTTTAAGAAAATGTTAAATGTAATAGAGCCCAATTACATTATTCCTTCATAAGCCCATTTCTGTCAGATAAATCCTGCTTTCAGATCCACTAAAATGGCAGGTGACAGTCAAATCAAGCAGATCTGTGCTTTCTGAAGAAAAGGTGTACACTCATCTTTCTGAAAATAAAAAAAATACTTCAAAATTGATTGAAACTGAGTTCCATATAAAAAATTAATTGTTCTTTTCTTTTTATTTGTTTAACTACTACAATATTATATTTATTTTTTATAAGCAGCTTTTTGGTTTTGAGTATAAAGAAGAATTTGTTTTATTTGCTGCTAAGCAGAAACCCCATTAGTATAGCTCCATCACTGTTTAAAGTAAAAGAAAAAAAAAACAAGATCACACTTTTATGATGTTAGTTTTAATACATTAAAAAATTTAAGTCAGAGAAATCCTCTGGCTTTTTTCTTTTTACGCTGTATCGAAAACATACCGAACCGTGAGACTGTGTCGTGTGGAACCAAACCGTGATTTTTGTGAACCGTTACACCCCTTATATATATATATATATATATATATATATGTATATATATATATATATATATATATATATATATATATATATATATATATATATATATATATATATATATATATATATATAAACGAGATGTGTTTAATGGAAAAATGGCGAATCATATCAAACTTTAAATTTCTTTAAAATATGTATTATGAAAGAAACCAGTGCCTTCCCTGTTTAAATTAGCACAGAGATAATTTCTAATCTTAAAGAGCTTAATTCTGATCTAGGCATTGATTCTTAGGTTTATAATAAAATGCCTCTTAACACAACCTCTTCACTAGCTGATTTTACAGAGGGTAAAGCAATAACTGAATCACCTTGAAGCTCTTATCTTGAATACAGATGTGCTCACCCTGAATCTCTACTAACTGTGTCTTATCACTACCTTTGCTGAACTCAAACACTGAATAAAACATTAAAATACAGTAGTCCAGTGTGTGTTTATTGCTACTGCAAGCATAAATTACAGAGAACAAACATTAGTGTTTCCCCTGATGCTGGACTCGCAGACCTTGTGATATACAAACAGTTCACATCAAAACCTGCTGCAGGTGGAACACATCACGTGAAACTGTACAGGCTTATTCAGGTCACATTCCCATGTCGGCTGTTCCTTTGAGTTGGATTTCATGTTACGATGCTTGCTTCATCTTCTTTTTTAAACCCAGACTGGTGAGATTTTTCCCTCCAGCAATTTTTAAACAGGAACATAAGTAACTATACCCATATAGGCAATGCAAGTCAAGTTTATACAGCTCATTCCATATACAACTGTTATTCAAAGTGCTTTACATAAACATGAATAAAATAAACATAAAATATTAGTATAAAAGCTAAAAGCAACGAAGAATGAAAATGATAAAACAAACAAAAAATGTGTTAAAACAGGTTTTAAAGCAGGGGTCTCAAACTCAATTTACCTGGGGGCCGCTGAAGGCAGAGCCTGGGTGAGGCTAGGTCGCATCAGATTTTCCACAAGAAATTAATTATTTTATTAATTATTAATTTCTAATTTGTTTATTTTTTTCAACTTATTTTGTGTTTAAAAAAAATAAAAATAAAGAGATTTGAGAAGATTGAAATTTTTTAACACAAAATAAGATAATAAGAAACTAAATCAATCTGTAATAAATAAATAAATAATAATAATAATAATAATAATAATAAGGGGTGATGCAGTGGTGCAGTAGGTAGTGCTGTCGCCTCACAGCAAGAAGGTCGCTGGTTTGAGCCTCGGCTGGGTCAGTTGGCGTTTCTGTGTTGAGTTTGCATGTTCTCCTTGCATTCATTCAGTTTGCAGTTCATTCCGCTGTGGCGACCCCAGATTAATAAAGGGACTAAGCCGAAAAGAAAATGAATGAATGAATGAATAATAATAATTAGATTTACTGTTATCTGCTGTGCTTTTGTTACAGGAAAAAGAAGCAACACTGTGTCATTTGATTTGACTGCTTTTACATTATATAGAAATATATGTAATGTTCAGTGTGTGAGGCAATGCAAATACAATGCAAGTAGTGCAATGCAAATGACCCACAAATAATGGTGCGACTGTATAATTGGTCCGGTTACCTGGGACTCTTATTGACGATGCACAGGTGTCGATATATGACTGCAGATAACTACATTAGGTGGCACTAAGTTCCTTTCTTTTCTTTTATCCCATCGTGTACACAAACTTTGATTTCATTTGTCAGAGAGAGAGAGAGAGAGAGACTTCACATTAACTCTCTAAGTGCATTTCAGTTCACTTCCAAGCAGGGCCGGAGTGGGACTCCTTTTCAGCCCTGGAGTTTTAAAGCCTTAGACCGGCCCACCTCAGTTCACGACTGACTATATTAAAATAAGGTCATTTCCAATTCAGTTTCTAATGACACTCTCACGTCTTTTTCAAGGACACAGCTGCTTTAGAACTTTAAATGTTTTTCATAAATATGAGAATATGAAAGGGTAGCTAAATCTCAAACACTATTCTTTAAAACATCACAATGTCCTTTCCTGCAATATCTGAATATTAATTCTGTGCAAAATTCTTGATATATATCCAGTCCTTTGTAACGGTGGTCACACAAAAAAATAAAATTAAAATATGTACACCTACATAAGTAACCCAAACAGTTATATATGACTTAACACTAAAAGTGAAGAGAAAAACAAAAAATAAATTACTCAGGTGAGATTTGAACTCCAGCCAGCAGCATCTTAATGCAACGTGCTGACCACTGGACCACAATGGTGCTTTTAAGCCAGTGCGTGTGGAAGAAAAAAGTATTGCACTGTCATCTGCAAGACTCTTTTAATCATGGTATTACTTTCTATTGATGGATTAATCTTTTTGTCCCTTTTTTAGATTTCTGATCAAATTATGTCAGATTTATTAATGTAGTGAATCACCTGATTTTCATTAAGCAGGTGTAATAATCATTAATATTAATTATTCGAATTCTTATATTCACTAAGGTGCGGCTGTTTGGGATCAAATGATATTTACGTCATCATTAACCTGCAGGCTGCGTTTTGCTCACGGGGCTGCGAAAAAATAAATAAACAGAGCGGAGCTGCAGCAAAATAATGAATAAAACGAGTCAGGCTATGGTCAAATAAATAAATAAATGAAAAAAGTACAACTGCTGAGAGTGCAAGCAGCTAGGGACACCGGCCCTTGTGGCCAAAAAAACAGACCGGCCCACCGGGAATTCTCCCAGTCCTCCCGATTAGCCAATCTGGGCATGTTTCCATGCAAAAAAAATTTGTAATTAAATCTCTCATTCTGTCTAATCAAGAAGAGCCCACAGTAGCTCTACTGTCATGTTCTGTGACTGACTTGACTCGCGTTGCTGCTGTCTCCGCTATCTTGATGCAGGGACACAATTCGAGCTTTTCGAGATCTAGTTTCATCAGGCTTAAAAGAGATGAAAAAAGAAATGAAAGTAAACTTGATTGCCTCTTTGCAATTTTGAAAATACAGATATTATTTAGGTAGGCCACTATGCCATTATTTGTTTTCACTGCTCACTGCGCATGAAACATTATCCTCCAACCAATGAGAGTGATCGTACACAAAAGAAAGATGATTGGTTGAAAATATTGTTACTTGCGCATGATGACTACCGTCATCGGCGCACACAGTCCACGCAACCTTCGCATACACACACACATGCAGGTATTCTCCGCGCACAAGCTAATGCCGAATCCATTAAAATAAATAAATATCGGACATTTCCCGGAACAGGATCAGCCAAGATCCAGCTCAGATTAAGCACTGATTTATATACATTTATCTACGTATAATGTCCCGCTGGGCAGCAACTTCAAAAACCTGTTTTGAAGTGTTGTTAATAAAGTGCGCTTGGATGAATGTGAACAATAGAAACTAGGCCACTCCATGGCAATGCGGCTGTAACTTTCAAAAATGTTTCTCTGCCTGCGTCATGTCAGCTGATGTCCCGCCCCTGAGAGCCATATACCTTACTGATTGGTGATTGGTAGGTTTGTTCAGCTCCACACACAACACTGTAAAATTTCATACATATTAAACTCGACTGGATGTGATGTATTCCAGTGTTGTCCAAGCAGGTCTGTGCGCATGAAATAAGAAATAGTATTATTTATTTATTTATTTTTTTAATCAGAAAAAAAAATCTAAAAACAAAAGACATTCGATTTATAAATGAGTAATAATATCTTTTTTTTTTTTAATGTTGTCTCAACATTCCCTCCAAAATTTTTAGTGGTCAATGAGATTCTAGTAATTATTCACTCAACCATGGTGAACGCACGGAAAATAAAGGCTCTTGCTCTTTATTTCAGATACCGCGAGAATCAGCTTCTCTCCCATGGTGCATGACAAAACTAAAAATTATGTGCGACTGCCACAAGGGGGCTTATTTCGATAGTCATGTCTGAATGTCATGTGTAGTGGAAAGGTGGCTACAGCCTTCGTGGGGTTGCATAGCTCTTGCCATGGCTGACGCGCACCTCTGAAAAATTGTAACTACATGTCACAACAACATGTAGTACAAGCTTTGTGACTGGTTGGTTTGGTAGCTGTGATGAGTGTGGGTGGTGCTGAGGGCCGCAAGCCCGAGGGAGCAAGTTTTTACAAGTGTCCTGTTTTACAAATCCTGTGAAGGAGCTCCAGATGCAAACTTTTGTTTTGTGTTAACCTCATGATTAAAGTTGTTGCCCGTTAGCCAGTTCCTACCTCTGAATAAGCAAGTTTCAGCTACTTGTACATTAAGGTAGTGTTTAGAAAAAAACAAAACACCCACGAAGAAACTCGACACAATGGAACATAGCATAATCTACTGCTAGCTAGCATTTCAGAAGTGCTATTGCAGAGTAACACAATGTAAGGAGGAGGCTGAAGCAGTATTAGAATCCATTTGCAGAAGTTTAATAAAGAGCTTGCACAGATACGTAAACATGTGAACAGGCAGAAAGTCTGTAACAGATCAGCAATCCAGATCTTTCAACAAACAAAAAGGAAATCCAACATACTGAGTAGTAAGGCAGGCAATGGGTCAAGGCAACAACAGTCAGTCCAAAACAGAGCAAAAGGGCAATTACAAGGGACGTATGTGAGGTAAACAGGCCAGGTCATACACTGGATAGCAGTCGTGAAAGCCACTTGGAACAACGCTCGGTAAGGCAGGTAAACTGACAATACTTCGCAAAGTTGCAATGTCTGAGTCCACTCTGGAATATGCTCCAAAAAGAAAGTGAGGGCAGAGGAAGCTGAGTTGAGTCAGTACTCGGGCGAGGGCTCCCTCTGCTGGCGTGGCGTTACACACAAAGCTATGCGCAAGGCAGGTGCCATGAGTCACGGCGATCGATCGATGCAGAAGTTTAAACCAGCCTAACTCCTCACTGGTTAACAAGGCATCTAATTCTTGCAATGTTTTCGAGATTATAGTTTGCTGATTTAGTTTCTGCATTGACATGACTACTGAAACAAAGATCTGGCTCCAGAATCACAACAAAGTTTTTAAATTGATTTTTGACTTCATAGAAAAATGATACAGTGATAATGGTACTAAGCGCTGCTTTGTTTATGTGTTGTACGTATGCCTCGGAAGTTTCACTTTCCCGCAGTCAATGAGAAAACAAACTACTATATATATATATATATATATATATATATATATATATGAAGAGTTCAGATGCAAAAACCTCTAAGTGTCATCTGAATTTTTCTCCTGAAATTAGCATTTTTCTCAAGCTCCTATTTATAATCAATTAATATGTTATTTTCATTGCCTTTATTTTAAGTGAACATAAATAAGGGAGTCTCAGAAAAAATGGCCATTTTAGAAGAAATTTTCAGATGGTACTTAGAGGTTTTTGCATATGAACTGCATATATATATATATATATATATATATATATATATATATATATATATATATATATATATATATATATATATATATATATGTAACTGTATATATACATTTCTGTTTAACGGAGAGTAAAATTTTTTTTACACATAATAGTTTACAATAACTGATTTATTTTATCTTTGCCATGGTGACATTTAAAGGCTTAACTATGTTAATTAGGTTAACTAGGCAGGTTACAGTAATTAGGCAAGTTATTGTAAAACAATGGTTTGTTCTGTAGACAATCGAAAAAATATATAGCTTAAAGGGGCTAATAATTTTGACCTTAAAATGGTTTTTAAAAAAATAAAAACTGCTTTTACTCTAGCTGAAATAAAAGAAATAAAACTTTGTCCAGAAGAAAATATATTATCAGACTTGTATTACAAATTACAAATTTCCTTGCTCTGTTAAACATCATTTGGGAAATATTTAAATCAAAGGGGGGCTAATAATTCTGACTTTAACTGTATATATATACACCCAGCTCTGATTACTGCCACACCTGTTTGCAATGAAGAAAACACGTGAAGTTGACTAAACAATCCATAAAAGCTAGACATCATCATCATCATATTCATCATCATGTGTGTGTGTCATTTTTGCAATACATGTAAATTGCCATATTACATATGTAATTTGCATATACTACCATGCATCAGATGTATTCGTGGGTAGTAACTATTTGCTAATATATTGTCAACTAGAATTAATTGTAATGTCATTTACTGCTCAATTATTATTATCAGTTATTATGGACGCTCAATTATTTAATGGTTCTTATCCATGTACAAAATGTATATGCCAACAAAAAAAATGTTTCCTAAGCTCCAAATCTACATACGGTAGAATGATTTCAATCCCATAAATTAGAAGTTATCTATATTTATTAGCTATTATTATATTTTTTTCAAATAAGTGCAAATCTTGTGAACATAAGAGGGATTTTTTTTTAGAAATACTAATTATCCCAAATTTTTTCACCAGAGCATTTACTTCAAACAAATATAAATACATGAGAATCTTTCACTGTAACCCCCTCTGAATGCTTTGTCTCTTGACAGCCCTTCGTTGTCTGAAGTCTTTTCATCACAAAAGAACTGTTTTGTCTGTGAAAGATGCTTTAATAAAACAATTTATGCTAATTCCCTAAACAAGCTTTCAGAGGCAAATTCTCTTGGGGAGTGGGCTATTTCATGTAATTTCATTCAATGGATCCTTTTAACAAGGAATTCATTTGAGCTCAAAAATGTCTGCAATCTATTTAGTTTGTTGCACTGTTCAACCTGGCTGTCACTGCTAGTTTACATGATCTTTCAGCACTGGGTGAACAAAACAGGATGCGTAGCTCAATTTTTTAAATATATTCCTAAAGCAGTTGTAAAGATAAAGATTAAGCATACATCAAATATCACTGCTATAAACTAAACAGCAGAACAGAAATTCATATCGCTCTCATAAATGATTTGGACAGTTGTTTAAACCAACTTTTACGACAGCCTTAAATTGGAGAATTCCCGTTTTATGAGGTGTCAGAGTGGAATAGGTTCTGGTAAAACATTTTAATGGATTTCTCAATGTAATGTTTTCTAAATAGGCTGTCAAAATCTATAGTCACATATCAGAATCTGCTGTTTCTGAATGCATTTATGATGATAACTGAAGGGCAAGTTTAAAAGGCAACGATGCTAAAAAAAAAGTTTTGTTTTTTCCTTTCGCATTTTTGAAATGTTTCACATACATTTTCACATGTCTGCATTGCAAAATCAATTCCAGCACAAATCTGTGACATTGATTTAAAACCTGTGCCATTTTCAAAGGTTTATGTTTTCAGCACTGCAGAATGTGGTACATGATTTTTATCAAAAAAAAACAACATATCCTGCTATATTTTTTAATACAATTATTTGTAATAATAGTAATAATAATTCCTTACATTTACATAGTGCCTTTCTGGACACTTAAAGTGCTTTACACATTTTTCGGTGGAATCTCCTCATCCACCACCAGTGTGCAGCATCCATCTGGATCCATCTGCAGCCACACACCAGCTGATTGGTTGAGAGGAGACAGAGTGATAAAGCCAAGTATGATATGGTAATGGTTAGGAGGCCATGATGGACAGAGTCCAGTAGGCACATTTGGCCAGGGTTTCTCCCCATCAATATACTGGGGCGTTAGGATACACACAGCCTTCAGGTTGAGTGCCCCTTGCTGGTCCCACTTAAACCACTTCCAGCAGTAACCTAGCTTTCCCATGTGGTCTTCCATCCTGTACTGACCAAGCATAGCCCTGCTTAGCTTTAGTGGGTGACCATGTGGAGTTGCAGAGAGCTAGCTGCCGATACAAAAATTTATAATAGTGATTAGTGTGTCTTAATTCAAAGATGCTGAAATATTGACAGGGAATAGTTGAACTGGGTACTGCAGTCGAAGTGAAGTTTATTTATAAACAAATTTCGAGAGGATCATGTGCTTATGATTGGACATGGCTGGTCTTGCATTAGCTATCATATGATTTGCTAATCAGACGAATCCAAACGCACCTAAATATCAAGATTTCCTTACCTTGGTCATCTGCCCTTTGAAGAATCCTCCCATCCACCCCCCTCTTTCCTAGACTAATCTAGGATAGGATGGCACGGTGGCTCAGTGGCTAGAACTGTTGCCTCACAGCAAGAACGTCACTGGTTTGAGTCCTGGCTGGGCCAGTTGGTGTTTCTGTGTGGAGTTTACATGTTTGCCCCATGCTTGCGTGGGTTTCCCCCGTTAATCCGGTTTCCTCCCACAGTCCAAAGACATTTAGTATAAGTGAACTGAATGAACCAAATTGGCACAAAATGTGAATGTTTTAGTACTGGGCATATACCGCATAACCATATGCTAGTTTAGTAGGTGGTTCATTCCATAGTGGCAACCCCTAATAATCAAGAAAAAGGCTGAGCAAACAAATTCCAGGGAGCTCTCAAGACCTAACTGAGCTCAAACTCCCCTTTCGCCTTACAAACGGGGGAGAGCCTCGGGCTCAAGGATCTCCTGAGCTCAGGGCTCTCTCCCAGGACAGCGTGCTAAACACGCTTTATTATCAATCATCATCAAGTGTGAACTCTTGAAAACCAAAATATTCAAGTACTGTACATGGGTGTCCAGGTTGAGAACATGAAACAGGAATGAATACAATGTGCAATGGATTTAAAACACATTTCAAATATTTATTTTGTTTTAATTACATTTCTTGTCTTTGGTTATCTGGGTCAGTCACTGTTTAAACAAAACATGCTTCTATTGCCTCCAGTGAAACAATCGAGTGGTTGTTACTTTAAACTAGCTGCTGAGTTACAGTCAGAGCTGTGTGTTTTCATCATCTTTAGTTGTCAGAACCAATGAACTGGTCCATTTCTTCTGTAAAATCATGGTTTGTACACACTTCATTTTATCTACAGTATACAGTCTTTAGTGCTGCAAAATGATTTTCATTGGATATACAGAGACGAGATAAAAAACAACAAAAAAAAAACAAAGCTAAATCTATCAGGGAAAATGCTTTTGCCTTGCCTAACATAAACTGATTTAGCAACACACAGGTGCATTGGAAATATTTTCTTCAGCCTATATTTTTGTGAAGCTATAAAACGTACTTCAACAAATTTTGAGGGTGCATTGTGGCTTAGTGGTTAGCACTGTCGCCTCACAGCAAGAAGGTCACTAGATTAAGTTCTAGGTAACAGGTAGTATTTCTGTGTGGAGTTTTCATGTTCAACTTGTGTTTGTGTGGACTGTGTGCTCCAGTTTAACAAAATTGGCCATATTGTATGTGTGTGTGTGTGTGTGTGTGTCCCTCGTCTTTTTCCAAAATAATAATTCCAATCTTTGGATAAATTGTCAGTCGTCGTCCTTTCGCCATGCTTCTCCACGTGCGGATAGTGTGCATTAGTGTGCTCTCCTCCTTTACGCAGTTAATGTAATACCTGTACATGTCTAGGTCAGGGAACAGTCCAGGAATTTGATATTTGGCAGATAGTGGTGGCCTTGTATCATGATTCAGTGTGCTGTACAATACTGAACTCTTGGATCATGATTTATTCCTATAGGTCAAAGCAGATTTGATTCCTAATGTCATTACTCTTTTAATTTACTGATTGATTAGCTCTGATACACAGGTAACATCTTTGGGGAAAAGGTTTTTAAGGATATAATTGCATTTATAGTCAAGAACTATGTAAGAAAGCTACATTTTGGTCTGGTTTTTATGGTTATACCATCCATTTTGTCTTGTCAGTTGTGAAGACCACCACGATGACCAAACGCCCGTGGAGTGATGAGGAGAGAAGGGCGGTCAGTAAGCATCTGAGTAGCTACATTGCGCAACGCAGAGTTCCAGGTAAAGCGGCTTGCATGAATTGTCTTACTGAAGAAACCGCTCTCAGGGAGAGAACGTGGACGGACGTAAAAAACTGTGTGTACAACACCATCCTTACCCTCAAGCGGAAATCTGCGACCAGAATGCTTCAGTTTTGAAAGGATTAGTTTACTTCATTAACATTTTGTATAGTGAATGCACTCACCCTCCTGCCATCTAAGATGTTCATGCCTTTCTTTCTTCAGTTTTAAAGACATTGGTTTTTAAGATAAACTGAGGAAAGAAAGACATGCACTTCTTGGATAACAAGAGGCGGAGCACATCTGTCAACTTGTTCTGGAAGTAAACTAACCCTTTCAAACCCTGTGCCTTTCTATTCTCTCTCTTATTCTGTTTGTTCCTTAATTTCTGTTGTTCATGTCAGTCAGGGACTGGTTTGGATTAGTGATGTTTAAGGAGGTTTATGAGTAAGAAAATGTTGTAAAGAAATATTTAAGTAGCCTGTTATTGAACATCAGTTGAAAGATTATATTGCGGCCTGTTTTGGCATTTCTCCAGCAGCTTCTTGGTGATTTTAGCAGAAAAATGCTTAGTGATTCAATAAAATTGAATGTGTTTGTAAAGATTATTTGAGTATTTATTCTGGTGCTGGTGTTTAGTTCAATAAGGACTGAGAGCTGTCCACATTAAAACAAACAACATATAATGTATTAATGTTATAATTCCGCCTGGGATTAACTCAATGGCGCCCCCATCAGGAATGAACTCAACAGAAAATGTCCTCGCTCCACAGGTTAAAAACTTTTTCCTTTTATTAGTGTTTTTAAAGAATCTGAGGTGATAACCCTAATCCTGGAGACACCTAGTGTTGAAATACAGTGAACATCTACTTGTAGTTGTGTCAGAAAGGGTGGTCCTCAGTTTATAGGTTAATTTATCCGGTCCTCACTACCACTGTCATACAAGAATGTGTGTGTGTGTGTGTGTGTGTGAGTGAGAATGAGAGAGCGTATGGGTGTTTCCCAGCACGGGGGCTTGATGAGTTAGTGTACTTTCAGTGTTGGGTTGTGGCTGAAAAAGCTTCTGCCGCATAAAACTATGGTAGAATAATTGGTGGTTCATTTCACTGTGGTGACCCCTGAAATGAATCATGGACAAATTCCAAAGGAAATCGAGTGAGTGAACAAATGCTTGACTGCAGTTTGTAAGTGTTTCTTTTTTTTCCCTGAACACCAAGGAATTCCACAAATTTCAACAAATTAATTAGACTTAAAATATATGAATATGAATAAGTTTGCCTCACCTGTCTATATGTACAACTTTTCTGGCATGGTCAGTTTGCTCAGTAGCTCACTTTGTACGGTGTTGTACTTGTGATGCAGAGTACTCAGGTTTGAGTCCATTGAAGCAACATGTTTCTGAAACACACTGGATATATATATATATATATATATATATATATATATATATATATATATATATATATATATATATATATATATATATATATATAACCTACAGTAAGTAACATTCACGTTAGCAAAAATTTACACAGCCCTCTAGTATATTTGTCAACCTGCAACAAAATGTACCTAGCACAATGTGTTTTATCTTGCAAAAATGTAGACTGGGGCATGTAGCTGCAATAAGGCAGGGTTGTTTTTTTATTAGTAAAAAGCCTGAATATGTGATGATAATCTATTTTCCTAAATTCCTGTATTGTTTATGGTCTTATTGTTGTCAGTTGTCTCTCATAACATCTTTCGGCTTTCAGAAACGCAAAATAGTAGTTTCAGATTCAATACTTGGTGACACACATGTTCTATTCCACACCACTTCAGTGAAAAAGGATAAGCGAGAACAATTGAACAATTGAATGAACCGCCAACATATCCAGCATATGTTTTACACAGCGGATGCCCTTCCAGCTGCAACAGTACTGGGAAACACCCATACACACTCATTCAAACACATACACTACGGCCAATTCAGTTTACAGAATACACTTGTGACTTTCAACAAAGCTTGTTAAAGTAGTTTAATTGTGGATTATATTGCATGAATAAAATAAAAAAAAATACACACATCTTAAATCATTCAAGCATGTTGTGTTAAATGATCCATACAACATATTTACATGTAGAAAATAGCCACAGTCTATTTTTGACCCATCCATAGATTCATTTAAACATTCAGTCTTCTGCAATGTCGGCAGTTGGCAAATATACATTCTGAAACAGAACATACTTAAAAATATATATATTTTTAGAGAAACATGTGAACGGGGTGGTCCAGAGTGTACTTTTAAGGTTGGTTGTGCTTAAAAGAGACAAAGCAATGTGTGCTCATGGTGCATTTGTAAAAAAAATATATATCACATTATTTTTTCATATACAGTACAGTATCTTACTTTAATTATATACTGCTGCTCAGCTAACATGAAAACGACAATCATATTTTCAAGTTCCTCCGAAAGCCCACCCTCAAGAGGCTCTGATTGGTCAGCAAACACAATGTGCTGTGATTCATGGATCAGCTCCATGTCACCAGGAAAAGCGTTATGCCTCTAATAGCATGCGCTGTGCCTCTGCTGTGTAACTGTGAGCGTAAATGTTAGCTGTATTGGTTTGAGCCTGAATCAGACAGAACATTTAAAGGACACAGCTGAACCTCATACCTGCCTCTAAAATAAAATCTGACAAGTGTCTTTCACATATATTTGGTTATAAGCATGTGTAAGTAATATGAAACGTTTACATATCTTTTGCGAGTTTGTTATTTGAGATGTATAACGCAGGGAAAGTGGCCGCAAAGGTGAGACACTGCAGAACTGGTGAAGATTGTGGGTGTTTACAGCGGTTTGACTGATCCATAAATATGATTTGTAGCTAAATTGTTAGTGGTGTATTGTTAGCATTTACCGTTGTTTACATCCTTGTTTACGTCCTTACTACAACATAACGTTAACGCTAGAAACTATGCATGTAATATATAAATTTAACAAACAAATGCTTGCAGGTTTTGGCTCATAATCCACAGCTTCTTCTATTATGGTTGGAGCTTCTCCTTCTTTGAGGAGTTTTAGCCAAATCCAGTACTGGATTTCAACTGGGAAAGATTCTGGAAGCTGTCTTTTGTCAAATGCTAGCTATATCTTTTTTTTATATATAATCCTCTAGAAGAACAATTAAATTGTAGGCACTTCTCTCTTTGTATCGGGTCCTTTGGAAGCCCATAATACACAAACAGAACAAGCTCTGTGGAAATAGCAGCATTTTGGATGACATTGTAGCTTTCTCTGCTTTAACATTACAGTGCCTCTGGCCATGCCCCTTCGATGCGCAGGGTGTAGGTAAATGCGCGTAACCTGAAGCGTTTGTGATCTCTCTAGCCCAGATGTATTTTTTTGTAGTCTCCAAACTTCGTTCTGGCTGCAGCCATATGTGTTCTATAGCTGATTAACCATGTGGATGAATGATAACAGCCTTCTGAGCCTACCACTAGGCACAGAAGGCCTCTACAGGCCCATATCTATCAGCTGATAGCCACTGATAACGCCCATTCAATCGAGTGATAACATCCGAATTGGCTGTTCAAGTGGACTTTAGGGGATTTTCTTTGCCAATATATTTCATTTTTATTTCGTTTATTCATTTTTAAAGCACGTTAAAACAACATGGCATTGGCCAGAGTGCTGTACAGTACTTAAAAAAGATGGTAAAAAAGACCATAAAAATACACTATATAAAAACGTACAATAAAATGTTTTTAATGCTGTTGTAGAGTCAAAAAATTACATAAGTAAGTACTAGTACAGTATGTGCTGGTGGACTCTACTCACAAAGGCATTATTTCTTTCTTGGAATAAAATACATAGGCGAATTACTCACAATAACATTTATAAATCAAATAGAGTCTGCAGCCGTGATGCAGCAGCTTGCCAAAAGATCTAATTTCAAATTGGGGTCATGAAGCAAAACCAGTTGAGCACCACTGATCTAAGTGACAGTCCAGTGAATTCTCCATCCTGGCAAAGCAATGCCATTAAAGGAATATTGCAGGATAGGAATTACCTTGAAAATTTCATTCCAGGAATCAAAGCCAAACAAAAAGATTTAATCTCAATCTCCGTGGAATTCATGCATTAGAGAACCAACGCAGAAAGGAGCTTGGCTTTCTCCTTGAGTCAATAAAAACCTAATAGTTATTCAAACAGACATGCTACAGCCTTTCCCCAATAAATGGACCAGTCTTGGCCAATTATTCTTTGATTTCTCTGTCTCCATCACATGAAATGGTGTTGTCTGGAACTGTGAAAGGCAGGAGAATTGATGTTTGTTGTCATTTGTAGAATGTTTTCTTTAAATCGGGCACAGCGCAATACAATTGATCTATACTCAAAGAACTGAAGGCAGTGAAAGAGCAATCGTGTGACGCATCCTACTTGTAAATGATTTGTCATTAGTGTCATTCATTGTAAACAGCTATGCATATGAATCATTAATCAGTAAAGCAAACGTAGACTGGGCACCATTAAAATAGCACTTTGAAATGAATGATACGCCTGTGAGTCTTTGAAGTGGGTCACAGGAGCTCATTAGAGGTCAATAAAAATGAAGTTATCATCCGGCAGGGCGGCAGACGGAGCAGTTTTGCTCTCAGCGGTCAGGTTCTTTCAACAGAGGCCAAATGAATCACATTTATTCCTGCAAACAAGTACTACCTCAGATGTGAAGCTCATGCTGTTTTTGATGTGCTTACATGCCATTTTTCCAGTTAAATTTTGAGAAGCATGAGTGATGTAACCAGACAGAAATATGGAAAACTCTTATCAGTGTAGAGAGAATATTCCAGTTTGCCATTTTAAAACCCTCCAATGATTTTTAATGTATGAAAGCTCAAATCATTTCTGTCTGTCACTTTTTGTTCACCCATGAGGTCAAGCACTTCTCTGGAGACCTCAATATTGCAATTCCGCAGGAATGTAATGTGTTTGTTTTATTACTATATGTGGTTAAACATGTTGAGTATTGCCAGTGTGGAATTTTACAACACAGAGGCTTATTGGGAAATGTGCCCTAGGGCCTGTTCCATAAATCAAGCTTACAGAAAAAGCCAGGCTTAGTTTGGTAAGTCAGGTTTATTAATGGCAGGTTCAGTTTCATAAATCAAATTTGCAATAGTTTCTATGGCAACTTATGCTGAAAGTAGCCTGGTCCGGGGCAGGGTAACTCTATGGCTAAAATTCAAGCCTAATCAAAGTGATGTTAACAAACACCTACCTTAATTTTATGCCATTTTAATTCATATAACCTCTTAATGATGATTAAAACATTATAGTCACTTAATAGTATATATATATATATATATATATATATATATATATATATATATATATATATATATATATATATACACACACACACCAAACATTTTTAAGAATAGAACGATACTACATTTAAATTCAAATAAGTTATTGCAAACAAAACAAATACAAACTACATTTCAACTACATTTTATATATTTTTATGATTCTGTAGATTTTTTTTTTCCTTTTTATTACAAGTTTATTCAATATTTTCCCCCAAGATACTAATTTGGTTGTGCTAATTTTTGGACTGTGATCTCAGTTTATCTTTTGTTAGATTAGTTCGAAACATTGCTTTGGTACTGAATATTATTGTAAAGCATCCTTAATTTAAAAGGGAGATCTATGAGGAGTGTACTTAGCAATATATATATATATATATATATAAAATTATATTACAAATATTACAAAAATTAATAAAGAAAATAATATTAAGAAAGCACTGACTGATATAAAGATATGTAGGCTAAATTTCTTACAGAATGACTTTAAAGCTGCAATCCCTGAGTGGAATAATCGGGACATGGACCCGGGCCGAGCAGTAGCCTCACTTTAATATAGAGATATTTTCCCACAGGGCACGGGAAACACAAGTGTCAAAGGGAAAGAGTGGGAAAGAGTGGTTTCGGGAGCAAATTAAAAATACTGCCGCTTGTGCATGCAAGGCTCTTTGTAGCCATTTTTTTAAACTTAATGTGCTGACGTTAAGCACACTTTGAATGTTACAGTGAGCCTGCAATGCATTAAAATTTTTCCTTGCTTGCGACAATTGGCAGTAAGGCACGCATATCTCTCTCGTGCGCGCAAGCAGTTTGTATTGTGACATATTTAATTTAACATTAATAGGCCTAAATAATGGCCTATATTAAAATCTACAATTTCCTGTCAGCCATCTCTCCTGCTTTGTTGCGACCTGTTAGTTTTTGATTATTATATTTAAATTATTATATGTATATATATTTTATAACTCAAAAATCACTCGCTGTGAACATAGCTGTGTCTCATTTCAGAAATATTTCTTTCATCGTAGTTGCCATGGTAGCACACAACATAATCGATGCATTTATGCTCGACCATAAAGGTTTTACGACCAAATTATCAAATGATTTTCAGCTTACTGTTATGGAACCAATTTAAGCGGGGACATTTAGTCCGGCTCACTGCAGTCAGGTTTTTGACTTTAATCCCCACTTTTCTTAACGACTTTTATTTTTGTACACAAACATCCACAAATATAAAACGAATGGGGCGGTACCACTGACTGTTTACCTTTGTATGGATGGCTTTTCCAGCATGCTTGGTTTGCTCAGTAGCTCACCGAAAATGACGGCAGACTTCTAAAGTAGAGTGAAGTATACCAGGGTTTAAGTCTGGTAAAGGACAGTTCCAGAAAACAGGTAAAACTAAACCCCCCCAAAAAAGCAGAGTGAGGCCGTAATAGAACATGCCATTCAGTGGCTTTTTTATTCTAGTTTGCTTTTGAAAACACTATCAGTTGGGGTTAGGAAAGGAGGTGGGTGGGTCAGTGAATATAAAGCTGATATATTTTGCATGACAACAAGCTGACCTGCTTCTCATGTATGTGAACGAGAATGATGTTAATATTTGCAGAAATGTATACAGCAGCCTTAGATGCACAATAGTGATGGGAAGCTCGGATCTTTAACACGAACCGGATATTTTGTAACAATCTTCCAAAGTTTGGACTTAACATATCAAAATGATGTAGTCAGCAATCATAATTTTAGCCAGTTAAAACATCACCATGACCTGAAAAGTTTCTTACAATTATTTTTTGCAACCCAACTAAAGCATGATTCACTTATTTAAACTATATTATGAATTTTTGTTATGAAATAAACTTACGCTATGCCAGACCCTCTCATTTAAGCCCTCGGTTTACCCTGTTTAGTTTAGTTCAGTCACAGCAGGCTGTCATGTACTGTTTCTGTTTGGTTCACTGAATCATGCGCAGTATTATCAATTCTTGCTTCTCAAATCTGATCTCTGTGTGTACTATTCTAATAACTGAATAGCTCAGTATATATTGGTTTATTTCGAGTCAGAGGGGGTATCAGGCATGTAAAAAGTAAGTTGTTTGTGAATAAGTGCTTAATGTTACTGGAGATTCGAATTGTTTCCAATGAATCAGTTCGATTTGGTGAATTTGTTCAACCGGTTCACTTAGAAAATCCAATTAAAATGAACGATTCGTTCATGATTGTGATCACTAAGGCAGAAAAAAACCCATTATTGAACAAAAATGTGTTAAAGCAATCCTTTTAAGTGTCTGCTTGGGTAGTTTTTTGTTTTCGTTAACTCTAAAACCCTTTCAGGGTACATATTTGTCGGCTCTCAAGAATGTAGTCCAGGGCACATATTTCCAATGAGACTGCGTTAGAATTTTACATTGATTGATAAAAGATTGTACTTTCTGTTTAACTTCCGTGTGGCTTTACTTTTACGCTATTATGGTATGTAGATACAATATTTATTAAGAAACCGTTACAAAGAAAACACTTACATTGGTTGGATAGGCCTACAAGTTTCAGGTTGCTGACTCAATATCTCTCAGCATCCCTGCTGGGAGCGATCATTTATTGACAATAGAACAAACCATTATGAGGTCGGGACCCCTACACATCTTGTTTTGACATCCTTCAGGGGGAATCAGGCGTTAATTAGGGGGGTCCAACCCCCTCAAACCCCCCTGTAATTCACACCCAGAGTATTGCCTTAGAAGATGCTGACATCTGAAATCTAAGCCAAAGAATGCAATATATGCACAAAGAGCTGCCCTTGCAACATCCTTCTTCTGGTCACTTTCAAAAGAACAATGAATTAACCTCGTCCTGGGTACATGATTGTATTTATATCTGAGTCAAAAGAGTATGATGTAGACAGTAAAAATTGGAACATAGTCCTTTTCTCTCTCTCTCTCTCTCTCTCTCTGTTCTGGGTTTCTGGAAGTGGAGCAGCAAGCAGTTCCCAAGCACAGGCCTGAAGCTATGTGGAGCTCTCTGGCTGATACAAGAACAAGAGAGTTGAATCAGGGGCATTTTTTGATGCCTTCAAGTGGATTTACAGTACAAAACTCCTATTTCTTTGTCTGGTGCTTATAATTGTGAAAACATACATTCAAGGCAGAAAGATATTACAAAGGTAGCCTCAATAAACAGAAATAATAATAATTATATTATAAACTGTTATATCATTGATATGTATTTGTTTTCTTCAATTTCATGTTTTATCTTTCCATCCACATGTAGTCTCAGAGTACTTTTGTGCAATCACCAATTGCCTCGCAGCAAGAAGGTCTCTGGTTCGAGCCTCGGCTGGGTCAGTTGGCGTTTCTGTGTGGAGTTTGCATGTTCTCCCTGTGTTCGCGTGGATTTCCTCCGGGTGCTCCGGTTTCCCCCACAGTCCAAAGACATGCGGTACAGGTGAATTGGGATGACTAAATTGTCCGTAGTGTATGAATGTGAGAGAGTGTGTATGGATGTTTCCCAGAGATGGGTTGCAGCTGGAAGGGCATCCGCTGCATAAAACATGTGCTGGATAAGTTGGCGGTTCATTCTGCCGTGGCGACTCCGCACTAATAAAGGGACTAAGCTGAAAAGAACATGAATGAATAAACGACTTTATAGTAACTTCATAGTAAATATATAGACTCCAAACATAAGATTAAAATGGTAATACATTTAAATTCATTTAAGTCATTGCAAAGTAACAAATACAAACTACAACATTTCAACTACATCTTTATATCGTTTTCATGGTTATGTTGTTTTTTTTTCCTGTTTATTAAAATTTTATTTAATATCTCCCCCAACATATTAATTTGGTTGTACTAATTTTTGGACTGTGATCTGAGTTTATTTTTTGTTAGATTAGTTCCAAATATATATATATATATATATATATATATATATATATATATATATATATATATATATATATATATATATATATAAAAGAAAATAATATTCAGAAAGCATTTTTTAGAGAATGTCTATGCTCGACGATCGGTTTCACGACAGTAACGTGCATGAGCAGTTATCTAGATTATTTAAACTTAACTCAGATTAGTTAGATCAAATGATCTTCAACTTGCTGTTATGGAGCCAATTTAAGCATGGACCTTTAGTTCGGCTCATTGAAGTAAGGTTTTTACTTTAATCCCCGCTTTTCTAAACATCTTTTATGAAACAGCCCCCTGCTTCTGTAGACTGGGCCTTGTGATTGTTTGTATTTGTGCTTTGTTTGTAATGTTAAAACTCTCATTTACCCTATATGGTGTAATGGTGATTTTCTGAAAGTTGTGGTCCACCACTTGAGGATATGTGAAGGATTCTGCACTATTTGCTGTCTCAATATGTATGTGTGATAACACTAAGTTAATTTTTCTAATATTAAAGGGGGGCCCCACAAAAAAATGATGAGAAGTCCTTGACCTGCTTGATCCACCCCTGCCTGTAATGCACTGTGAGGGTCATGCTTGTGTTGCCACAAGATAACACCTGTAGAGATTCATCCATAAATTTTCAAGCTGTTCACAGTACAGCATAAAAATCTTTTTTATATGGCAAGCACTAACTGGCAGAAACAGCTAAATTTTCCCTTCCAGCAACACTCAGTGCCCAAAGTTGCGTACTACTCAAGTAAGTAGTAAATTTGAATTTACTAAATGACCATTAGAAAAGTATGTTCAATATAGTAAGCATGTGTCTACCATGAATGGAATTCAGAGGTACTACATCCAACATTTGTCATAATTACATGACCTATCCATATCAATTGCATTGCTTCACTCACATTTATAAATTCTTTCATGTGGCATCATGGGATAGTAAAGTGACCAATACTTATTAGTTACGTTGCTTCACTCCCATTCATAAATTCTCTCGCGTGGCATCGTGAGATAGCGTAGCATTAATTTGATGCATACTTCAGAATCTTACCGGAAGTAGTCGTCCGGATACTTCTCGCATAGTGTTTTTCAAATGTTATGAATTTGGGCATACCACTCAACTATGGAGCTAATAATATGCCAAAACAATCTGATTTTTTATATGCCATTAAAAATGGTTTTGAATTTGAAATTCATAATTTGAATATTAAACATCTGAAATTGAAGACAACTGAACACAAAAAATCAGAAGTTTGAAAACACGTCTGTAAAAAACTCAGCCTTGAAAAATTCAGTTGTCTTAAATTTCAGAGGTTTAATATTCAAACTATAAAATTCAAATTCAAAATAAGAAATTCAAATTCAAAACAATTTTAATGGCATCTAAAAATTCAGATTTATTAAATTGTCAATAATTCAAATGAACACAATTCAAATTCAGATTGTTTTTGGCATATTATTAGCTCTATACTCGACTAGCATACTGTTTTTAATGTACTATATAGTATGAAAGTATACAATTTCTGATGCAACTGTTGTGTATGTGTAGACTATGGCAGAGATTTCAAACACACAATTTGTCTTGCATTGTTTGCAAATTAAGCTTTGTGTTTAATATGGTTTTACAATAGTCTGTCTTTCAAATCACATCAGTCTACTACTATATTTACATTTACATTTAGTCATTTAGCAGACGCTTTTATCCAAAGCGACTTACAAATGAGGACAAGGAAGCAATTTACACAACTATAAGAGCAGCAGTGAACAAGTGCTATAGACAAGTTTTAGGTGTGTAAAGTCTAAGAAGCAAAGCATTAGTAATGTATTTTTTTTTTTTTTTGAGAGAGAGAGTACAGTTAGTGGTATGGCCAGAGAGGCAGTTAAGATTAGGAAGGAAAGTGGAGACTAAATAGTTGAGTTTTTAGTCGTGTCTTAAAGACAGCAAGTGACTCAGCTGTTCTAATGTACTTAGGGAGTTCATTCCACCAACTGGGCAGATTGAATGCGAGAGTTCGGGAAAGTGATTTCTTCCCTCTTAGGGATGGAACCACGAGGCGACGTTAATTCACAGAACGCAAGTTTCTGGAGGGCACATAAATCTGCAGAAGTGAGAGCAGATAAGAAGGAGCAAAGCCAGAGGTCGCTTTGTAAGCAAACATCAGAGCTTTGAATTTGATGCGAGCAGCAACTGGCAGCCAGTGCAAACGGGTGAGTAGCGGAGTGACGTGCTCTTTTGGGTTCATCAAAGACCACTTGTGCTGCTGCGTTCTGAAGCAGCTGAAGAGGTTTGATAGAATTAGCTGGAAGCCTGGCTAGTAGAGAGTTGCAATAATCCAGTTTGGAGAGAACAAGAGCTTGAACAATAAGTTGAGTTGCATGTTCAGATATGAAGTGTCGGACCTTTCTGATGTTATAATATAGCCCACTTATAGGAGTAAAGGAAAACGAGAGCAGTAAACAAAAAATATCTATAAAGAAAACTGCATCAGAAGGGAAGCCATTTTGTTTTGTTTTGCCTTGCTGGTTATATCCTTCAGAAGAATTTTGATTTTAAACGTCTAGGTCAGACCCTGTGATAGTTACTTAACACTTAGTGAGCTCAATAAGAAATGATGCAAAGTAGTTTGATTTCTCTCATGTACACAAACCTTGGAACATCCACTATAGTTTTGGACAGCACTAAAAATGGGGTGGGTGGGGGTTAGTTTTGGGGAGGGCAAGGAAACTGGATCCAGCCATAGAAATTGAAAAAAAAAACCCATCAATTTAATTTGACTAAAAAAACTACAGTATATGCAAAGATTTCAATCATTCATTTCTGAAGTCCAACACAAGTCACCCTACTGGGTGTACTGAATAATTTCTTGGGACATTGGAGCTGAGAAACAGAACAATAGACCGAGCTGCGTATGGAAGAGATATTCATTGACCTCCACTGTAATACAGTAAAGCCTCTGTCACCTCAGCTTTAGTCATCAGGAGTGAGAGAACTTTGAAGAGAATGAAAGACAGCAAATAATAGAAGCCTCAGACAGCCTTCATATTAACTTCTCATCATCTTGAAAGTGCTGGGCAGTGGCTAGAAGAAATTATTTCACATCAGACAGATGGATTGGACAATTTTGGATTTTTCATTTAACGGTAATCAGTCTGAGGTGAAATTTTAAAGGTCCTTCGAATTGGGCATTTTTTTTAATTCGACATCTGATGAAATCTCGACTGAAACATAAAGACAGGCCAGGACATATAGTAGGTCCTCCTCTTTAACAGAAAAGTCTGCCAGGAGTCTGTGTTGTTGTTGTGTGTGTATCATGTGATCTTCACCATGTTTCCATGCTCCATGTGTGTTTGTTTGTGACCCCTTTGTTCTTGCTCCTACTGTTTGCTAATGTTTCAGTGTTTCCACCTGTGTTTCACTCCTGTGACCTTTTAACTCTATAATGTGCTGTGTATTGAAGTCCCTGTTTTTAGTTCGTTCCCTGTCCAATATTATGTCATCTTAAGTTGTCGTCACCTCATGATTCTTGTGTGTTGCTGGTCTGGTGTCTCCAGTGAGTGTTTCGTAAATAAATATGTGTTTTGATAATCCCTGCGATCCTGCTTCTTTGTGAGAGAGCGAACCATGTCACAGTCAATAGAATTTAGTTTTTATCACAGCTCTGCCAGTGATAAAATGAAAAGCAAATGAAGCATCTAGAAGGGGGTGGGACATGTTACATATGATTGGTCATTTGATATGATGAGAAACATAAGTATGAGGTGATTTTTAAAAAATCATTGATCCATTTTGGCGAAAGTAACAAACTGCAAGCTTTAAAGGGCACCTATTTTACCCCTTTATCAAGATTTAAGATGAGTCTTTTGTGTCTCTAGAATGTGTCTGTAAAGTAAACCCTTCAGATTATTTATTAGACCCCTGATACTGCGTTCACAGCAGATGTGGATGAAGCATCAAGCGCGAGTAATTTACATGTTAAGCAGGGCTTAATTTGTGCCGTAAATTGTGTGATTTCCACCTCCTCACACGCACCCCCGCCCTGCTTTTCACTTTCTTCCGACTCCCTAACTCTCCTCTGGTAACATGCTGGACACGTTACCCCGATCTGTTAAGGGACCTCGCAATTTACAAATTAAGCACAGATGTCAAGTCAATGCAGAGACCTGAATAGACATCCTGCATTTTGCACAAATCGCTCAAGTTGGAAAATCTGAACTTCAACTGACATTGTATTGACCAATCAGGACCTTGCTCTTGCAGGGGTGTGATTATGACGTAGTGCCTGTTTTTGGTGTCCCAGGGAAAATCCTCTTGCAGAAACCAGACAAAAGTTCATTAAACTGGGCTTGGCTCAAAAAGCTTCCATCGCTTCCATCATTCAGGTATAGTCTCTAGAGGTGTTGATGAACTCAGAGCTGGGTGCACCTCAGAATGGATCTAGTGGACTCAGACATGGCTCCAAATGAATCGACGCTGTTTATCAGCCTTTCTAAACCACATAAACATTATTCTCTCAATAAAAACCATGTCAGCCATTTAGCAACAAAGCTAGAGTCACCGGGTAGACAGAACCCCTGCCCATGATGCGAATCTGCGTCTATTGTAAAGTGAATTTTATGTGCGAATGAAGCAGATTTGACGCGCAAATGAAGCGAGTAAAGTCAAAATGATCACGTGTCCATTTACAGCACAGTTTATTCACGCGTTCCGCATCTGGTGTGAACACAGCATTAGAACATTAGAATTTTCTGCTCTTAACACAATATAGCTGTGTTTGGTACCTGTGCCTTTAACGCTAGTTCTCCCCACCCACCGTTCCCACATGTCTGTCAGGCTATGCCTCAATCTCCGCCTCGGCTGCGTCAGATAAACAGCACGGTGACAGACATGAAGGAGACAGACGTTTGTGAGAAGTGTTACAGTAAGAACTTTCCCAAAGAATATTATTTGATGTATTTGTTGTGGAGTTGCAACAATGAGTCACACACAATTTCATTACATACACAATGTCTACACGTACACACGTCCTGTCTTCTTGATATGATTATACTCACTACTACAGAAACATGTTAATACGAATGGAGCTAATAATATTTGAATTGTTTTCATTTGAAATATTAACAATTGTAATTTAATAAAACTGAATATTTATATGCAATAACTTAAATACAGCTTTGAGGTTTCAAGATTTAGAAATTCAGAGCATCTAATTCAACATTCTAAAATTCAAAACCAGATATTCAGATCGTGAAAATTAGATCGCGCAGACAGTAGGTCAGGGGCGATCAACAGGGAAGAGTAGACGATCACCGAAAAGTCAAATATTATGCTGTACTATAGAATATTGTAACAAATAGCATCTTAAATAATTTGATGAAGAAGTGTGTGCATGCAAATATGTTACTTATCACAGTTGTAAAATGCTGGAACACTTGCACCTGGAAAGAGCTTAAAGTCCTTAAATTTGACTTTGGAAAAGGTGTAAGAGCCCTGTGTCTGTTGAAATAATCCACTAGAATCAGCTCTTTGTTCCCTCAAAACACAGAAAGCTTATGTTTGATTAACCAAAGAGATGTAATTGAATTAAATATATTAATTTGGTTCACTGAAGCATGTATATTTATGACAAAAACTACTGAAAATAGCTAACCCTCAATAGTAAATTTGCAGAAGAATGGTCTGCTCCTGGCCAAAATACTTAGTTTGACTTTTCGGTGATTGTCTACTCTTTCCTGTTGATGACCAATGACCTACTTTCTGTGCGATCTGAATTTCACGATTTGAATTTCTGGTTTTGAATTTTAGAATATTGAATTTGATGCTCTGAATTTCTTAGTCTTGAAAACTCTAAACTGTATTTTTACAAAACCAATATCTGCAATCTATGAATTCAGAAATCTGACTTAAAAAAAAAATCAGTTGTCTTAAATTTCAGATGTTCAATATTCAAGTTAAGAAATTCAAATTCAAAACATGTTTTTAATAACATAAATATTCAGTTTTATTAAATTACAATTGTTAATAATTCAAATGAACACAATTCAAATTCAGATTGTTTTGTATGGAGAGAGATTAGACTCAATAATAATTCACGCAAAAGACACGATGTACACATGCGTAGCCAAATTCACGTACGTAAAATATTTATTTATACTTACAAAAACAATTCACATGCACAAAATAAAAATACATTTTCATAAAATACGTTTCACAAATGCAAAACACCATTTGCAAATATATAAGAGTGTACAAAAAGTTTTGAATGTTTAAAATTCACGAGTTCATCCTGAATGAGAATGTGCAAATCCTCTCTCACGTACGACTCACCCTGAATACGAGTGTGTGCATTTTGAGACTTTCCTGTCAGCACACACCTCCCACGTGAGTCACTCGTGCCCTGTAGCCAATAAGATGCGAGCTTACATGTTGGTTAGAGGAACAGACTGCGCAAAAGGAGCGCAGAGTGGTTGACATCGAGTACAGCTCTCATCTGATTGGCTGAGAGGTACGAGTTGCCTGTTTCTGGCAGGAAAGTCTCAAAAGTGCACACACTCGTATTCAGGGTGAGTCGTACGTGAGAGAGGATTTGCACATTCTCATTCAGGATGAACTCGTGAATTTTAAACATTCAAAACTTTTTGTACACTCTTATATATTTGCAAATGGTGTTTTGCATTTGTGAAACGTATTTTATGAAAATGTATTTTTATTTTGTGCATGTGAATTGTTTTTGTAAGTATAAATAAATATTTTACGTACGTGAATTTGGCTACGCATGTGTACATCGTGTCTTTTGCGTGAATTATTATTGAGTCTAATCTCTCTCCATAGTTTTGGCATATTATTAGCTCCATATACGCAGCTGTTAATCAATTTAGTGGGTGAGGAAACCGCACTCCTATGTCACGTTGCAGTGGGCCTCAAAATGGGAGGAATTTGCATCATATTTTAATGTCAGATGATTATATCTTCTAAATGGAACTGTTAGCATTGTTTTGGAACGTACTAGCATATAGACTAACATACTGATACTAACATCTAAAATATTTAGTTTAATTCCTTGGGAACTTTAAAAGTGTCTTTAATAAGCAGAATCCAGCAGCTTTTGTTTTATAACCAATGGCATAAGGAGTCTTCTTACTTTCAAATCATTGTCACTTTTGGCTTCTTTCTCTTGGCTTCAGGTCCAGACAGAAGACAGGGCAGGTGGCCAAGAGGAGCTCTGCTGTCAGCGGTGTTGAGACGTGACTGAAGCTAATTGCGACTTGTCACTGCTTCTACACATCCAGCATGTCATCTCACTTACAGAGACTGCTTCTTTTCACAAAGATGGCTGAATTCTTCTCTCAGTGATGATGGAATGTAAGTTGTGGAACCTGAGGGGTCAGATTGTGTAGACTTCTATTCTCTTTACTTATTCAAAGTATACTGCCTTTGTCATGTTCCGCATTTGAAAAGTAATAAAGGCTATAAAAGTCAATCAGTTGTGTTGTTGCTTTTCTGCATTGCTTTATTTACAGATGCAATTTTAACTCCAAATTGGTAAGTCATTTCTTTTAATAAAGGAATATTTCAAGCAATTACAGAATTAATTAAAGCTGCAAGCAGTGATGAAAGGGACCTCGCACCCGGGCTCACCATTTCCCGGTGGCCTTAGGATGACAGAGAACAGCAAACAATATTAATTTAAGCCAATATAAATAAAAACCTGAAAAAATCACAGATTTTTATCAATCTTCCTTCTGTCAGCATGTGGCGCTATCACTGTGACTCAATATTGGCATGTAGATGTCTTCAGGAGAGGAATCTTATCGAACTTGTGAATTTTCGGGCAGATCAGACATTGTGTGGCAGAGTTATAAGGAAAAATTTCTTCTGTCAGCAGGTGGCACTATGACTGTGACTCAATGTTGGCATGTAGTTGAATTCAGGAGTGAAATCTCATAGTACTTGTGAATTTTCAGGCAGATCAAAAATTGTGTGGCTGAGTTATAAGCCAATCTTCCTTCTGTCAGAAGGTGGCGCTATAACTGTGACTCAATATTGGCATGAAGACGTTTTCAGGAGAGGATTCCCATCGAACCTGTGAATTTTCAGGCAGATTGGACATTGTTTGGCTGAGTTATAAGTAATTTTCTGTTTCCAGCAGGTGGCGCTATGACTGTGACTCAATATTGGCATGTAGATGCCTTCAGGAGAGGAATTTTATCAACCATGAGAAGTTTCGGGCAGACTGGACATTGTGTGGCTGAGTTATAAGCCAAACTACCTTCTGTCAACAGGTGGCGTTATGACTGTGACTCAATATTGGCATGAAGATTTCTTAAGGAGAGGAATCTCATCTAACCTGTGAATTTACAGGCAGATCGGCAATTGTTTGGCTGAGTTATAAGTAATTTCCTGTTGCCAGCAGGTGGCGCTATGACTATGACTCAATATTGGCATGTAGATGTGTTCAGGAGAGAAATCTTATTAACCATGTGAAGTTTCAGGCAGATCGGACATTGTGTGGTTGAGTTATAAGTACTTTCTGCTCCATGGCGAAGCACTGCCGTTTGTCAGGCCACCATGGACATGCCCTTCGGCGAAAACTCTAGATCTTCACAATACATCATCGCTAGAGCTTTCAGATAACACCACTCAAATTTGGTGCTGATACGATAAAAATTGTGGGAGAAGTTTGTTACACTGTAAAACATGTAATTTCCTGTTGGCAGCAGGTGGCGCTCTAACTCTAACTGGATATTGGCATGTAAACGTGTTCAGGTCAGGACTCTTATCAAACGTGTGAATTTTGAGGCAAATCGGACAGTGCATGGCTGAGTTATAACATCTTCCTGTTTTGTGGCAAATCATCAAAGTTTGCGAGGCCACCACAGACACGCTCTTTGACAAAAACTCTAGATCTTTGCAATTTAACATCGCCAAGGCCTTTAGATGACAAAATCCAATTTTGGTGTTGATCGGATAAAATCCCTAGGAGAAGTTTGTTAAAATACAACGCCTGGAAATGGCAAAAACGCCACTTTTTGAGGAGCAGGAAGTTAAAAATATCTGACTTTCTGTTGGGTTTGAGATTTCGCCCCAAAATAATTTTGTAGGTTTTGGCATGTTTGAGGTGTGTGCCAATTTTCGTACGTGTGCGTGACTCGTAGCTCGGGGGCCAGTCAGTCAAAAGTGCATAGGTGGCGCTGTCGATTAATTTTTCCACGCCCACTTACAAAACCTAACGTAAATTTTGGACACTTCTGGGGTGTGTGCAAAGTTTTGTGAGTTTTCGGGCATGTTTAAACCCTCAAAAACGCGATTCATTCTGCAGAAGAAGTGGAATAATAATAATAAATGGAGCAATTCCAATTGGGCCTACGCACCGTTTTGGTGCTCGGTCCCTAAAAATAATGATTTGGTTATTGCTGTTATGGTAGCCGTGCTGCGTGTGTTTGAAGCTCTGTCGCGTAAATTCACAATTTACATTTTTATCATAAAATACCTCCACATTCTCTAAGTATTTCTCTCTCCTACTTAGGGTGAACAAATCCTTATTTTATTTATACAAACAAATCTACTTTAAAAACGTTTTGTCTCTCGAGCAGCCGCTTGTTATTTGTAGCTTTAGCCTGCTAGCACCGCTAGTCAGCTAAAGCTACTGACTTCTTTCATTCACTCATTTCCTCACTAACTAGCTTTGCTCTTCACACAGTGCAGGAGAAGCATCGATGAAGGCATTGGAGCTGGAAGCAGTGGAGTCCCTGATTCGCGACCTCGAGATGAAGCGAGTCTAGCTCTGGGAACAACGGGCCTTGCTTGGTGTGCCCCTAGCTGCGGCTCGCTCATCTGAGGTAAGTGTGCGATACAATCACAACACTCCGTCTACCTCAACCTTTCTCTGTCCAGGCCCAGCGCAACGAGGATGCGGTTCGCCCAGGTGTCGTGCACGCCGATACCCGTCTACCACAGCCCCTGGGTGCAGCCGCGTAAGGTGCATACCAGGTCCTGGGGCAATCTACTGAATGCCTCGATGCTGTCGTCCTCCACGTGGGGACGAATGACACCGGGCTGCGGCAGACGGAGATCCTGAAGAAGGACTTCAGGGGCATGATCGAGATGGTTCTACGCACCTCGCCCGCCACGCAGATCATTGTTTCTGGACCGCTTCCCATCTACCGCAGAGGAAATGAAAGGTTCAGTAGACTTTTTGCTCTGAATAAATGGCTATTAACATGGTGTAAAGAACAGAAATTCTTTTTTGCCAATAGCTGGAATCTTTTGTGGGAGCTGGAGCTGAACTCCTGTCAGACAACATCTCCAGGACGCTTCGTTCAGTCTGATTAAGTAAAAATTCACAAAATTCACATTTTAGCCATATAGACTCTTGTTTGTCCCACCTAAATAACGGTAATGCATATCTGGCTAACCCTATAGAGACTGTGTCTGTTCCTCGTATTATTAGATCAAGAATGAAATAATAACAGATAACAATCTTAATGCACTCTGTCTCACTGAAACTTGGCTGAAACAAAATGACTATATTAGTTTAAATGAAGCAACTCATCCAGGATTTTTATATCAACATGAGGCTCATCAAATTGGGCATGGTGGTGGAGTTTCATCAATCTTTAGTGATATTCCTAATGTTAATCAGAAAAAATGTTCTTATGTTTAACTCCTTTGAAGTATTAGCGCTTAATGTTATGCTTTCGGACATTATGCAAAATGTTATCTCTTGCTTTAATCACCATATATAGACCCCCCCACTATATAAGCTGTGTTTACCTGAAATTAGCAGATCCGCTTCGATATATCACCCAAGTAGAACTATCGTTCCATCCACCAAAGAGGAATTCATAAATAACCTACCTGATCTTTCTCTATTTCGAAATGCACCCGCAAACGCAAATGACCTTGATGTAGTAACCAGCAGTATGAATGCCATCTTGACTAGCACAATACATACTGTGGCACCCATCAAATTAAAAAAGGCTAGAGAGAATAAAACTACACCATGGTATAATAGTCATACTTGGGCTCTCAAAACACCAACCCGTGCCCTGGAACGTAAATGGAAAAAAACTAATTTAGATTTGCGTACAAAGACAGTATGTCCAGCTATAGGAGAGCTCTAAAATCTGCCAGGACTAAGCACCTCCGCAAACTGTTAGAAAATAATCAAAACAATCCCAGATTTTTATTTAACACCATTGCTAAATTAACAAATAATCGGTCATCTTTGGAACAAAATGTTCCACCGCAAATTAGTAGAGATGACTTCATGAATTTTTTCAGTGATAAAATAGATGGCTTTAGACAGAAATTAGAAGATGTTAAACTTTCTGCACCGCCTTATTCCTCAGATCCAGTAAACATTCCACTGAATCTAAATAACCTACAGTGCTTCAAAATCATAGAACAAGAGGAGCTAAATAAAATTATAAATAGCTCTACCAGCTACGTGTATTGGACCAAAGTCCAACAAAATTACTGAAAAAAGCTGCTACCTGTTAAAGGAGAAACTCTTCTTAACGTTATCAACTCTTCTTTTTTTTAGGCCATGTCCCAAATCCTAACAAGCTAGCTGTTATTAAGCCTATTATTAAGAAACCACAACTGGACCCCAGCAACTTAGCTAATTATAGGCCTATTTCAAATCTTCCATTTATGTCTAAAATACTAGAAGAAGTTGTTTCTGCCCAATTAAGCTCCTTTCTGCAGACGAACAATGTTCTTGAAGTGTTTCAGTCAGGTTTCAGAGCTCATTACAGTACAGAAACCGCATTAGTGAAAATAACGAACGATTTACTCTTAGCTGCTGACCAAGGGTGCATCTCGCTATTAGTTTTACTCGATCTTAGTGCCGCATTTGACACCATTGACCACAATATCCTCATAAATCGCTTAAATTCTACAGGTGTCCAGGGACAGGCTCTACAATGGTTTAAGTCATACGTAGCCGACCGTTACCAGTTGTGAATATTAATGGACAGCCTTCACAAGTCAGGCCAGTAAAGTGCCTCAAGGATCAGTTTTAGGCCCTTTGCTGTTTACAATATACATGCTACCCCTGGGAGACATTATTAGAAGACCTTCTTAACCTTCGCTAATTGGTGAAGTTTTTTCCTTGCCGCTGTCGGCACTGGCTTGCATGGTTCGGGATCTGTAGAGCTGCGCATCGTAGGATTTGCTCTTGAGTGTTTGGACTCCCAGTAGTGATTATTAAACCACAATGAACTGAGCTAAACTGAACTGAACTTAAACTCTGAAAACTGAACTACACTGTTTCAATTTACTATAATCTTCTATGTGAAGCTGCTTTGATACAATCTACATTGTAAAAGCGCTATACAAATAAAGGTGAATTGAATTGAATCATAAAGGAACTCCCAAAAATGTTTCTGTTATCATTTACTCTTTCTTTTCTTGTTCCAAACATGTTTGACCTTCTTCTGTTGAACATAAACTTATATAAACTTATATATATATATATATATATATATATATATATATATATATATATATATATACATAAACTTATTTTGAAGAAGGTTGAAAAACAGTATGACATTGGTTTAATGGATATCAGCTTTCTTCAAAATATCTTCTTTTATTTTCAACAGAAAGAAACTCATTGAGGTTTAAAACAACTTATGGGTGAGTAAATTTAAATTTTTGGTGAACTATCTCTTTAAATGTGCCATTAATTGGATACAATTTTATTTTAGACAAGATTAATAATAATAATAATAATAAACAATGAAACTAACATTAAAATTAGTATTAAACATTAAAAGAGTATTAAAAATTGTCGTGCAGTCATATTGCTGTGATTAAAGCCTTATGTACATTGCTAAAAATAAAGGATCTTTTTTTGACATCTGTGGCATCTATGCAACCATTCAATTGCATAAAATAATGTCTATTTAAATGTTATATCTTCTTACTGGCTCTGACAAGACAGTCGCCGGAGAGGTTTAACACTGATCATCAGTCATAAAATGGCAGTAGAAACTCAGTAATAAGGCATTTAAGGCATTATGTTTGCACTTCTAACCTGAAGGCCTTTGCAAAAGGTAGGAAACTAAATGAATAAAATATCTAGTTTAAAGGTGATTTTAAGGTGGAATTTCATTAATCTTTCTTAGAGACCTTAAATGCACAGAGAAGAGTGTAGTGGAAATAAATCCCAAATGTCAGTTGAAGCAAGGACAATGTGTCTCATTCAACAATACATTTTAATTTGGTAATTTGATCTTAGGAAAGTTTGTTAGACAGAGAGAATGCCTGGTTTTGTTGAGAAGAGTCTCAATTGATTGATAGATATATGTACAGTATTTAATATATGCTGATGTGGACAATTTCTGTCTAATACCTATGCATAATAAAGAACGTTTAAGATTATTCTGGAAGGATATGTATTAGGAAGCATGTTCTCACCCTGGATGTACAGTACTAGTTTTCCCTTTTTCTTTAATGTACATTTTAAACTCGTTCCTTCTTTACTTTAGCAAAACTTTAGTATAATGTATAGTCAATATGCCTGACAAATGTACATATCTATCTACCTTTTGAAAAGGTACTGCCCCAGTGACAGCTACTGTACCTTTATTTCTGAGAGTATAGATTGAACGATTAAGCATCTTTGGTAAACAAGATGTCACACACAACAAATAATCTACAACAAATATGTTAAATGAGTATTAACTGTTCATACTGATATGCTATGCATTTTACAAAATATCTCTGTCCTTTTTCACATACTGTAAATCTTCAGTTTAAACTGAATTTCTTTCATCCTCATAGTGCTTTTAAAACAAGGTCCATCTTTTGGGCAACTGGGAATTTTTTCATTGTACTGAATAATTATAATGCTGCCACCGTGTATCCATTATTATTATTTAATGAAAAAGCTTATCTGTACCTTCCTAATTTAGTGCAGCAATGCATGCATTGTTACTGCAATCACGCTTTATAGATTCAAGTAAATTTCTCATTAAATAGAAAGTAGCAAACAAACCCGTTCAAGAACTTGTTCAAGCATTTCTCTACTACAGTATAATCAGTTTAGCATGCTATAATTGGAAAATATTTGTTGAAGTCTTTAAAGCTATAGTAATTGTACAGGAAAAATGCTTGACAACTTTGTTTCCTTTTGTTCCAGAATGAGAATCTATTTTATACCGATCAAGTGCTCAGATGCCTCTTTGTGTTTCTTCACGTTTGATTGAATTGTCACATGCATTGTGCATCCATGAATGTATTATTAAAGCTTCTCACTCTTGTTTGAACAGAACCCCTGTTGTGTGCTTGAAGCAATCTTGCTCTGGTTTGGTTTACAGTCAGCTTTCATGCAGGCTTAAACTCTTTGAGTTCCAGAATATATCATGTATCATATAAAAAAAAAATCTTCAGTGGATTCTTTTGTATTTTGGCTTTGAGAGAACAACATGAATAATCTGCAACTGCAAAGAAAAGCAAATCAGCTCTCCTAAGGCAAAAGAAAAGAAAGCTCTTAGTCAATTATAGTATTTCCTGGAGGGCTTTCTTGATGACTGCAAAGTAAATTGAAGAAAAAACAGCAGCTGTTTGGTGCTCCTTTTAATTCTGCGAAAATCAAAATGAGATAAGAGTGTTAAAACAATCCTGAGTAAAAAAAAAAAAAAAAATAGAACAATATGTTCCAACAAGCTGTCCCGATGCAGCTCCTGCTGATTCATCTTTCCTCAGCATGGTCGTATTGCGGAATCAATGTGTCCCAGGCTTTTCAAAAGGTGAGCTCCCCTTTCACTGTTTGGAGCCTGTCCTTGTATATTGACTCATCACTTTGATGACAATGATTAAAGTAGTTTAATAAAGTTATGTTCACTGTGCTGGGTGAGCTGGGAGTCAACCATCTGCTTATAGCATGACCTGTGGCCTGAACACTGAAGCTGTTTTCACATTTCTCCCCACTATATCTGCTCCTGGTGTGACCCTGTGAATTTGGATGTGGCGTCACATGCTGTGTGAGGTGAACAGTTAGAAAGTTAATGCTGAGTCATCACCTCTCATTCCAGCAGACTTCATTACCGTAATTTGCCTGAGTGGACGGTTACTGATAATAAAAGTTTCAATTTTTAATGTCACAGAAAGCTATGCTCAGCATCGTTAGTGTAATGTGAAACATCACATTTTGCATTATTTAGATGCTAAGCACTGTCCAGTAATTTACATTTAAATGGTTTTAAAAGCAAGAAAAGAAAGGTTGGTATGCTATCTCTTAGAAAAACATGTCCATATATTACCCCAAACTCAAATGTATGTGAATAAATATTTAGAAGAAAGTCTACTGGGATATTAGATGTATTATTTCATTAAAATTACTGAATAAATATATATTTTTTACATTTTTAACAATAAATAAATGTTTAAATTGAATTTATGTTTAGAATAAGTTTGAATACATTTATACTCACTGGCCACTTTATTAGGTACACCTGTCCAACTGCTCGTTAATGCAAATTTCTAATCAGCCAATCACATGGCAGCAACTCATTGCATTTATGCATGTAGACGTGGTCAAGACAGTCTTCAGCAGTTCAAACCGTGCATCAGAATAGGGAAGAAAGGTGATGCAAGTGACTGGTCTGAGTATTTCAGAAACTGCTGATCTACTGGGATTTTCACGCACAATTTCTAGGATTTACAGAGAATGGTCTGAAAAGAGAAAATATCCAGTGAGCAGCAGTTCTGTGGGCGCAAATGCCTTGTTGATGCCAGAGGTCAGAGGAGAATGGCCAGACTGGTTCTAGCTGATATGAGGCAACAGTAACTCAAAAAACCACTCGTTACAACTGAGATATGCAGAAGAGCATTTCTGAACGCACAACATGTCAAACCTTGAGGCAAATGGGCTACAGCAGTAGAAGACCACACCGGGTGCCACTTCTGTCAGCTAAGAACAGGAAGCTGAGGCTACAATTCGCACAGGCTCACCAAAATTAGACAATAGAAGATTGGAAAAATGTTGCCTGTTCTGATGAGTCTCGATTTCTGCTGCGCCATTCGGTTAGTAGGGTCAGAATATGGTGTCAACAACATGAGAGCATGGATCCATCGTGCCTTGAATCAGCAGTTCAGGCTGGTAGTGGTGTTGTAATGGTGTGAAGGATGTTTTCTTGGCACACTTTGGGCCCATTATTATCAGTAGAGCATCGTGTCAATGCCACAGCCTACCTGATTATTGTTGCTGACTATGTCAATTCCTTTATGACCACAGTGTGCCCATCTTCTGATGACTACCTCCAGCAGAATAACACCATGTCATAAAGCGGGAATCATCTCAGACTGGTTTCTTGAACATCACAACGAGTTCACTGTACTCAAATAGCCTCTACGGTCACCAGAGCTTAATTCACTTGAGCACCCTTGTGATGTGGAAGAACAGAGATTCGCATTATGGATGTGCAGCCAACAAATCCAATATGGAACCAAAATCTCTGAGGAATATTTCCAGGATCTCGTTGAATTTATGCCACGAAGGATTAAGGCAGTTCTGAAGGCAAAAGTGGGTCCAACCCGGTACTAGTAAGGTGTACCTAATAATTGCTTTCTTTGCATTTCCTTTCTATTGTTTTTTTTTTGTGAGTGTGTTTGTTTCTAATTAAAATTGTTACGTTCCTTCAAATTTTTTTCTAGGGTTGGGGAATAAAATAGAGTAAACTAATATTTACTAATATTTTTACAAAACAGGAACTAGCTTAGGAGGAGTACTAAATAACCTAGTTCAGGTAGAAGAAAATAAATGAAACAACAAACAACAACAAACAACTATCGATCCTTAATTGGTCTCATGCAGACAAGTGATTTCGCAAGTCAGAGTTCACTAAGCTTGAACTTTGCACCGCATCCACCTGCGAAACTTGTCGCATGACCTTGCGTTTCTGGTCTGACGCATTCTGAATGGAAGTCTTTGGGGAGAAAAGTCCAGTGTGACCGCAGCTTTAGGCTGTTTCTCAATTCCAAAAACACAGAGAACGGACTTGTGTTCTTGTGAAGACCGGTCTTTCCAGGTGTCCTCAGAAGAACGAACTCAGGAGACCACGAGAACAGAGAACGCGTCCTGTGAGAAATGAGATGCTATGTGGAAAATTATTTAAACATTACAGCATTCTTGCAATGATTTATTGTTTTTCCCCTTTTCAAAATATATACTATGCATAAAATCATTATAAATAGCTATACGTTGCACAATATAAATAAAACAGATTTTAATACGAATTTCAGATGCAGCCTTTATGATGCAAGCTGAGTGCCTCACTCAGCGATGCAATGTCAGAGAAAGTGCACTCATGGAGTGAGTGACGTCACTGTGACGGGTAGGGTTAGGGGTGGGGTTAGGTGAGCGCACTAAAAAGTATTGGACGCAGCACAGATTGCACTGCACCAGGTCTGCATCCAAACCCCTCTCAAATAAACACCCTTAATTAGGGATGTGCACATGGATGCTCGAGTATCGATATATCGATACTCAGAAGATTTTAATTTGGTATCGATATTTTTTTTTAAGTATCGACATTTAACTATATTTGAATAATTTCTGCATAACGAAATGTTTTGGCACTGTGTATGGGATTGTCAGTGACGCTTTGTATACAAGATGTAACACCAATCAATCTGCGGCAGAACGTGACGTGAGCGATCATGTGCCTTTCAGATAACTTACATAGTCAACACACGCAAGTCGCACACTTCTGCATTACGGCATGACACGATGGCAGAGGTAACACAGCCTGTTGTATAAAATATATATATTTACATGTAATGATTATTTTAATGA
Organism: Danio aesculapii; assembly: GCF_903798145.1. Taxonomy (NCBI): domain Eukaryota; kingdom Metazoa; phylum Chordata; class Actinopteri; order Cypriniformes; family Danionidae; genus Danio; species Danio aesculapii. The sequence continues at coordinate 59,653,783 of NC_079439.1, forward strand.
ACATTATTTTGAAAAATTACATTTATGTTTTAAATAATAAGTGATATCGATATTGGTATTGTAAATTTTTTTACAAAAAGTATCATTATCGTATTGAATTAAAAAATTGTGGTATCGTCCATCACTACCCTTAATGTGTTTATTCTTTGTTCCTTTGTTAAGATTTTAATGGTAATGTGTATATTCACTGTTTCATTTTGGGAAACTCCTGAGATAAATAAGTTATATCTTCGAACTTTAATAATAAACCTATATATAAGGCTGCGCTTTCCACCTCCAGTCGCATTGACTTCTGGGACTTTTAGAGTGAGTTCGGTGCTTAATTCAGCATCCATGCGTCATCGATATCAAGAACACATCTGGGAACTTTCACGCGTCCTCTGTTCTTGCAGTCTTGAGTATTGGAACTGAACTTTGGCAGCTGAGGATGACGTTACAAGAGAACACAAGGATGCAAGATCGCTAAAGAACGCATATTGAGAAACAGCCATAAGAAGAGTGGGAGAGAAACACACAAGCACACAACATAACCACTCCCATTGAGCAGTAAACACACAATAAATAAACATTCATTCATTCATTCATTCATTTTCTTTTCGGCTTAGTCCTTTTATTAATTCAGGGTCGCCACAGTGGAATGAACCGCCAACTTATCCAGCACATGTTTTACGCAGCGGATGCCCTTCTAGCTGCAACCCATCTCTGGGAAACATCCATACACACTCATTCACACTTACTGTATACACTACGGACAATTTAGCCTACCCAATTCACCTGTACATGTCTTTGGACTGTGGGGGAAACCGGAGCACCCGGAGGAAACCCACGCGAACATGAACAAGGAGAGAACGTGCAAACTCCACACAGAAACACCAACTGACCCAGCTGAGGCTTGAACCAGCTGTGAGGCGTCAGCACTATCTACTGCGCCATCGTGTCGCCCCTAATAAATAAACAATAATAATAAATACATCCATGTAACAAAATGCATGCGTTTTAAAATAAGGCCTGTGAATAATGTTATTTTATTATTGCACAAGTCTAACACAGTGAGGGTGAAACTGGCAGATGTTTGCTAATTGCATTTGTTCTTCTTCATTTATGAAACACTTGGAGTCACAGTGGGGAGAAAATGTAGAAAAGAACATGATTTAAATACAAAAGCATCATAGTGCTAAACACTGACAAATCCATCAGTGTGTGAATAAAACCAAGTAAACGTTGCTGTTTTATAGCAAATGCTGACATTAAGTAGCTTAAGAAAATTAAGAAAATCTATAATCCTAAAAGTGGCTTTCAGAAGATCCTCGTTTTCAAGCTGTGCGGCTGAGTTGGTCTGGACGAGTGACATTACCCCACTGTCTTTTTTAAAAAACTGTGTCATGTGACTTGGATACAGTCCCAGTTGCTAAGACACCCTGAGAGATGGGCTATGTGTAGGTGCTGTCCCTCCATCCAGAACATGTTGTGATCAACAGATAATGCCTTTCATTATGGAGGGCTCGCTGAGTATCTGATAATGTTCCTCAGGCCAGATGTTGCAGCCGCGACCTGTGCGGGGAATCTAAAAGAGCTTTTTCACAACGTATAACAACAGCATCAATCTATTTTATGCAAGCAGTAAGTGGAGAGCTGTTGATTTATGAGATTTAGCCAACGTATTTCTGAGTCAATATAAAACCAGTAAATGATTGCTGGCTTTAGATGCACATTTTACCCACTTTATTAACATTTTACAGTAAGCATGTGCTTAAATTAGCATTAAACAGCATTAGCATTTTTCCCATATTTTGAGGTATAATAAATTCCATTGAAATGTTCCTGATATGAGAAAAAAATGTCAGGCAGTGCATGATTTTATCCTTTGTAAACTGATTGGATCACTGGAAAGTTGACGAATGGCTTGGCAGAAATAAGACACGGCCCATCAGCCCTTATTCTTGTGGGCTGCTTGGTACTATTATTAGCTGTTGAAGTTCTTGTCACACTTGTGCTTGTGCCCATTAATATAGATTGACACCAACATGGTTCTCACATACAGTAATAACCACATGCAATGTATCGTTTTTGAATCATTAGAGACAAATGGGTTGGTTGCGTTTTTGTTTATGAAAATGATCAGATCACTGTAAAAGATTTTTACCTTAAGGGCTGTGTCTTCTTTATTTATCTGATAAAGATTAGTTTTGTTGTATAAATCATATATTTAAGTTGGGTTAGTGATGTTATTTACTATTTTCTACTTGAATAAACTAGTAAATATAGATGTTTCAATTAAATATAGAGCAATTGACCCTTCGCCAAGCCACACCAGAAAACCGCCACACACCAATCGTGGCTTAGCAACCGTAGCTACGCGCAGGATGCCTGTCAAGCTTTCGAGCGAGGGAAACAAGATAAAGCATTGTGCATATGGATTGTGCAGATCTGACAGCCGGTATCCTAAAAGTTTGGATGGAGTGGTGGAATTTTTTCCCTTTCCAAAACCTAAAACCCAAGAGGAGAAATGCCAGCGTGAATCAAGCTCTGTGAGGGGTGCTAAAAGAGCAGAGTTATGTTTTGTTTTCTATATTCTAGACACATTCTGTGATAGATGGCAATAACGCACACACCTCGTACCCTAAAAAGATCTAAACTGTGTTTCCTACAAAAATACCAAGCTGGTTATGTTTCCCTGCTGTCTTTTTCTTTTTTCCGCTTGATATTATGAGCACTGCTCCGTTTAAGCCCTCGCCATAGCAGTCATACTAATAGCAATCATATTTCCATCTGTTCAAGCTACGAAAATTTGAAATAACATATCAACAGAACAAAACCGAGATGTGATCACAATCTGAGCACTTGCGATCAATATGCTTCACCCGTAGCTGTTTTTTAGTAATTTATATCCCTCATGTCCTTGTTAGAGCTGCAGTTCACTGATGTTTTTGACCGTTGTTTAGAGATTTAGTCATTATACCAGGTTAGTGCCTGCTTTTATATTTGGTGTCGGATTAATATTTGCTGGTATGGAAAATCTATTTGTTCACTTCTGCTATTTATACTTTGATTTGCATTTCAATGTATTTATTTTTTCCACTTAACTGCAAATTAGAATAGAAACTGTATAAAAAGCACACAAACACACTGACAGCTATAGGTAATGTACATCGTTATGGGTCACTGATGCTAATATTTGGCACAAATCCATCAATTTACCCTTTCTGGCTGTTCTTTATATGAATTAATTATGTAGCAGCACTGTCCATGCGTGTTTCATCATCGATTAGTAACACTAAATTTCATTACACAACAATAGTCTATCAGGCTTTTTGGCTAAAAGAAAGGAAATCATGGTTTAATTTGTTATTATTAGATTATTTTTCCGAATTTCAGGACCAGTGAAACAGGAAAATAAATCGGGCCGAGAAAAAGGAGCTGGATAGCTGTGGAGAGACTGAAAAGAGACAGAGAGAGGGAAAAAAAATTGGAGTTCGGTTCTTGAAACCCATTGCCACTCGGTGACTGGTGATTGGCGGTGGCTCTTCCAGCTAGTGGATTTTTTTTCCTCCTGCTCCGCTCCCATTTTGGTGGATGGTAGCAGGCTCTGGCTCTTGGCAGACATCGGTGACTCCCCGGCCTTCTCTTGGGATGGCTCTCACAGCTCTTTCCTCGCTGTGGTGAGTCCCACATCCTCTATTCCTCACCATGCTGGGAGACGGCATCAGACACACCTCTTCATCGCCGCCTCTAGCCACCCCGGCACCTTTGGGCAGATGCACTGGTTTAACTCCCGAACACGCGCTGTCCCTCTCAGCAGCGAGGGCATCCGAACAATGTGTCCCTCCTTCTCCCGGGTTTTCAACATCACTGAAATAAAGTTTGTTCTTGTCGTGGGAAGAAGACGACAGGGTCGGTGATATAAGGTACAGTAAATAATAATTTATTTTATTTTTTCAAAGTAGCGAACACGTAAACACTGTAGTCTGTACATGACTGCAGACACTCTCTCTTCCCCCCATCACCATCTGGTCCTTCTCCTCCCCTTAAGAAGGTGTCACTCCAGCCCAATCACTAGAAGATACAGGTATTATTTATTATTTCTGATTGGACCCCTGGCCAGCCGCTGGTGTCTTAACCTGTGTTCCACTGTTTCTGGTTACCTGTGTTCCTGATCCTGTCTATCCAACTCCATCGCATCTAGCCATAACCATCCAGTTAATTCCATTTCAAGAGTGTCTGTTTATACTGCCATCCTTACAATAAACTGTTCATATACTCTCCAGCCACGGTTCAGTCTCCTTCTGTGACTAGTACGTAGGGAATATCTCTGTTAATATGCCATAAATCCACTAACTACCTGGCTAAAAAACTTTCAGGTGTTCACACTTAGCTGATGATTGCTAAATAAAGAGTGTTTGGAACTCTGTCCTGGGAGAGAGCCTTATGCTTGGAAGATCCTTGAGCCTGGAGCTATTAATATAGTAATATATTACATAATAAATATTACACTAATATTATGGCCAATTTAGTTTATTCAATTCACTTATACCACATGTCTTTGGACTGTGCGGAAACCAGAGTACCCAGAGGAAACCCACACAAGCACAGAGAGAGCATGTAAACTCCATGCAGAAACCCCAACTGGCCCAGCAAGGACTCAAACCAGCAACCTTCTTGTTGTAAGGCAACAGTGCTAACCACTGAGCCGCTGTCCTTATTTACCCTGAGCTGTGCTATGAAAAAGGGGGAGGAGTTTGAGTGAATGGGGCATTCTTCAAGACAAAGATGACCAATGCTGCATCCCAATTCGCATACTTATACTATACCCTAAAAGTATGTACTTTTTTGTGTGAAGGAAAAGTACACACTTTTGGGTGTGTAACAGAAAAGTATGCAAGCTTTTGGGACATACTACTTTCTCGTTAACAGATCGTTGTGTTGCTTAGTTATGAGGCCTGTCAATCATCCACACATTATCCACATTTCTTTCATATTTAATTTCCTACCTTATTGGAGAAACAGCAGCAGCAGGTTAATCTCCCATTCACGTGTCTTTCAAGCAGAGAAATCTCCTCATGTGTTTGGATAATTCTGCATTCAGATTAATGTCCAAACACGTCTTTATATAAGTTCAGTGTTGTTGTTGCAGATAAAATATAACACAGAAAATGCGATTAAAACATGTTCCAGTGGGCTAGATATTAATTAACAGTCATACAAACATCTTGACCGAAGCCTTTCTACTTGATGGTTGGTCTCGCGCATCCATCATATTTGTAGTTTGCTTACACTTTTCACCCACTTTTGTAGTACTAAATCGAATTCACGTCCTACGTGCAATGTATTGTGGGCAATATCAGCGGTTAGAGTATGGACGCTTCTACACTTTGAGTTTTAGTAATAATAGTATTACTTAGAGTAATAGTAAACCATACGAGAACCTTTGGCATACTCTTTTCAACATATTACAATTTGGGACATACTAATTCTACTTTCAAATACTATTTAGGACAGATTGTATGCGAATTGGGACGCAGCACAAGGTTAGGAAATCCAGTTATTTATGTTGGTTTTGGATTTATCTTATTGGTAAATCATGAGATAATATAGGACCAGCTGTGGTCAATCATAAGCAGGTGATCCTCTCGAAATGAGTTTATAAACAAACTTCACTTCACTTAAGCAAAAGACTAACTTTCCATTTTTCACAGACTTTGCAAAATATTGAGCTTTGTAAAGTGACCCAAACACTGACCTTTAATGAAGTTAAATGGTTTAATCTCAAAGACTTTATAATGTAAATTAATACAAGGACAAAACAATGATTGAAGATTCTTTTTAAGCATTCTTTGATTATTATTTTTTTTATGAATCCTGCACTGAAAAAAAACCCTGTTAATTAACAGTTTCCGCATTTTATGATTGTTTTTTGTTTATTTATGATTGTGACTTGCATTATGGGATCTTAATCTCTGCTCTGTCGACTTTTGATGTTGAAAACTCGACTATACAGTTTAACAAAGTGACTTATATTGACATTTTAGTAATTTGAAATATTATATTGTATACAAAATAATATAGAGAGAAATGAGTCTGTAAAATAACAGAAAATGTACTGGGAATTTATTAAATGTTTTTGTACTATAAACAACACCAACCCAAACAATATATCACTTTAAACTATTAAAAATGTTAATAAAAGTCACTTTTTTAAACTTTTCAAGGTTAAAAATGGTTGAAGAAAGATTAAGCTCCCATAATGCAATTCAAAAGCATAAATAAATTGAGGAAAATAAAAATAAATAAAGCCACGAATCTCAAAATACAGAAAACTGCTAATTTACATATATTTTTACAGTGTGTGGAACACAAAATTGTATTGGAAACACACAAGGGTACACAAATAAATGAACTCTTGACTGCACATTTTTACTACGTTCAGACTGAATTCAGGTCTTTGAACTGATCTCTAATCAGGTCTCTTTCTGGCTCAACAATGAGCGGCCTGACAGGCTGAGGTTATCTGTGCTCTTCATCACTCAATCTTCTGTTTTCCATTAACAAACCCCCTAGATTCACATCAGCCATCATCCATTTCTATCAACAACAATATCTCATTTTCCTCTTTGCCTGTCATTACATCAGGCTGAACTAAGTCCATAGAGTCTTTACAACGTATTAACCATCTTAAACATGGCTGCTTTTTTGTTTTAAGATATTCCCTGAGCAGCAGCTGTCTGACATGATTGATCTACCCTGTGAGCGAAGTAGTCTTTACTGGTTTGAAGGACAACGCTGCTTAGGAGACTTTAGGGGGAAAAGTAAACATATCACACAGATGTGTTCAATATGCAGTTTATCATCCTGTCATTTTTCCTAATCTTACAGAGATAAAACATGGAGCATGTGGAAAAGATGAGAAAAGCGTTACAATATCACATTTGTCATCATTGAAATGCCTTCATTTGTTATACAAGTTTATTCATCATTTCTTGGTGAGTTTTGTATACAAATCCAAACCAATGAAACCACTAAATAAAATGAAAAAAAAAAAAATGTAATGCAATGTGTATTTATATAGCACATTTATTGTGTATGGCCATACACCCAAAGTGCTTCACAATCATGAGGGGAGGTCTCTCACCACCACCAGCGTGCAGCATCCACTTGGAAAATGCAACGGCAACCACAAGACAATGGCGTCAGTGTGTTAACGTCTCATCCGAAAGACGGCACTCACTGACAGTATAGTGTCCCCTTCACTATACTGGGGCATCAGGACTCACACAGACCACAGGTTGAGCACCCCCTACAGCAACCTAGTCCAAAATGAAAGAAAAAAAAAACTAAGAACAAAAATGCAAACGCAAGAAAAAAAGAACACCAAACAAAACAACACAAAATTAAAACCAAGCCACCACAAACCAAACTAACACAAAATACACCACAAAAAATTTTTAAATAAAACAAAACTTTGCCTTTGGGCAGAAGAGAACTGGTTGTCACGGCTGAGACTGCTTTCTCCTAAGATCATAGTTAATATTTGCTGTTTTTTGGATGAGACATTAAACCGAAATCCAAACTCTCTGTGGTCATTAAAAATCCCATGGCATTCTCGTGAGAGTGGGGGTGTAAGCCCAGTGTCCTGGCCGAATTCCCTCTACCAGTCCTTAACCATCATGGCCTCACAATTATCTCTACCCACCGAATTGGCTCTATCACTGTCTTTCTATAGCTGGTGTTTGGTGAGCGCACTGGCTGCCATCACATCATCCAAGAGGATGCCCCCCCCATGATTGTGAAGCGAATATAGGCCATATACTATAAAATGTGCTATATAAATACACATTACATTACATAATATTCATAAACTGAAAAAACAAGCTAGCAGGCTACCAAACAAACAGATAAAGAGCCCCTATTATGTATTAAAAAGGTCATATTTTGGTTTTGGGGGTCTCCAACAACAGGTTGATATGCATGCAAGGTCAAAAAACACTTTTATTGTCTTACAATATGCATTTATTTTTACCTAATTATCCCAACGACTCCCATATGATTCGTTCAGCGATTCATTTGCTCCCAAACCCCCCCTTACCATGATGCTAATCTGCGCTGATTGGTCCGATGACTCAGTCTGTTGTGATTGGTCGACTGTGTTCAGCGTGAGACAAAAACAAACGTTGTGTTTTTAACTTGGTTTTAGACGCAATATGAGAATATAAAGAGTTAACCAAATACAGTACAAGCCACGTGGATCGGTTACAAGTAACAAAACACAATTAACATACATAATTTGCAAGCTAGAGGAAACAAGGAGGCAACCATTTTAATCGCACTTAAGTTACTTACACACGTGAAATGGAAGAAACTGATTCATGAACTGTGTACTGTAAAGTTCCTGTGAAACTCTGACAGTCCCATACATCAATAGTCTTTTCTGATCTTTCCTTTAATAAACAGCCAACGAATCCCCTGTTGTAAGCATATAGATTGCTGAAGCACTCGTCAGAAAATTTTTGCAAAAATAAACTTCAACCACTGACTCTTCACAGCCTCATCTTTGGGTAGGGTAACTTTCTCTCACACTTCAGAGCACAGCGTCTTCGCGACATGATTCAACCAGGATCTGCTACAGTGTTTGTCTTCTTCTTTTTTTTTAATACAGTGTTTGTGGGCAGGGGTTTCAATTTTCCCAGGTCAGCGCTTGCAACAAATGGACAGGGTTTTCACTTCACTTAGTGCTGTGTTACACACTGCATGGAAGGTCATTTTCAAAAACCCATAATAGTGGCTCTTTAAAGTTGCTCTCCCATCCTTTCTCTAATGAAATTTCTTAGACCTCAGATGGTATAGACAAAATGTAATGCATGAAGTTGATCAAAACTAGCATTTCAATGTGTGTTCCTCACATTAAAATAATAAAAAAGAGCTCAGAGGTCTATTGATTGAGATAGGAATGAATATGGGCAGGAAACAGAATCAGTTTAAAATCTGCCAAGGGGAAGCAGGAAATGTTATTTTTATCAGAGTCTTGCAATTATTTGCTCTCACTGAGGCTCTGTTTTCAGCTTGTTCAAAAATCTGTTGAACTCAAGGTCAAAAAAACCTGATGCTAATCATAACTTGAATAGAGAAATCCAATTATATCATGGAGAAGAATTGGTAACTACCACTGTTATTTAAACCTGTGTAACCTTAGGTAAATCCCAATTAGAAATCAAACCAGACAAAACAGAAACTCACAACTGATTGATTCAGACTGCAGAGCCACAATGTTTTCTGGGAATCAGCCCGTGAAATGTTTCCTTCATTATGCATATTCAGCATAATCATATTCATATAAAAAGTTTGTTTCCTAGGAATTGACTTGTACTGCCGGCAATGTACAGAAATATTGAGGCGTTCACTTTTTATTGTCTTCTAAATGGCATGAAATGTGTTTCTGTCTGTTGCGCACTGTAGTACTTATAATGCACTGTGGGATCTTGTGTCATTGCTGTTCTGCTCTATTTTTTACAATTCCCTGTGGATGGATTCTAAACACCAGACATTTCATACCGAGACACCTTTTTATTCATGTCATGGATGCTTCACTTTGACAAATAGACCAGAGAGAATATAGACCGACAGAGACTGTAAGGCTGGTTCCAGGTTGGAAATTTAACAAGAAATAAGCAACATATAGCCTACAGTACAGTAGTGAACTATGTCTGGTTTTACATTTAGATGTTATGGTATAACTTATTTTCATATATTAGATCTGTTCGATTCAGTCTATGCAATTCCACATAAAGCCATGCTAAAAGATACTAGCTTTAAGCAAACTCTTGCCACATGTCATAAAATAAAAGTATCAAGGTTTTTTCATTTAAGTTCACGCACACCTCATCAATGGATGAATAACTTTGTAATTAGTATTGTTATTAGTATTGAAATGACAGATTTAGTAAATGACTCACTCCTTTTATTATGTGATGACCTGCTGTCACAACACATCAGACTAGGCTTTTTTGTTCCTGTTCTTCTGTCTATTTTTATTATAATAACTGTAATTATCTTTCTGTAATTCCTGAACATATTAATGTTATGAAAGTAAGTGTTCTGAACAAGTCCCTAGTCCCTGTCCTATCGATAATGAATCAGCAAACAAACATTTATCATTTTGCATCTAACCTTTTACTGTGCATGTAATTGAAACATTTGCATAGATTTAGTAGTGCATTTTGATCTATATATACATTGATCTAAATAGGTGACCCTTTATCCTTAAATTTGTGGCCTACATCATGCTCACTACTTTTGCACTCTAAGTAGTAGCCCTACTCTTGGCGAGAGCCTTTTGAACGGAAAGAAGCCGGTAGTGCAAGCACTGATGGGCACCAGACCAGGCAACGTTTTTCCAATCTTCTATTGTCCAATTTTGGTAAGCCTGTGCGAATCATAGCCTCAGCTTCTAGCTTAGCTGACAAGAGTGGCACCTGGTGTGGTCTTTTGCTGCTGTAGCCCATCTGCCTCAAGGTTGGACATGTTGTGCATTCAGCGATGCTCTTCTGCATACCTCGGTTGTAATGAGTGGTTATTTGAGTTACTGTTGCCTTTCTATCAGCTGGAACCAGTCTGACCATTCTCCTCAGATCTCTGGCATCAACAAGGCATCACAGAACTGCCGCTCACTGGATATTTTCTCTTTTCCTGATCAAACTCTAGAGATGGTTGTGTGTGAAAATCCCAGTAAATCAGCAGTTTCTGAAATACTCAGATCAGCCCGTCTGGTACCAACAACCATGCCACATTCAGTTACTTAAATCACCTTTTTTTCCCCATTCTGATGAACTGCAGCAGATCGTCTTGACCATGTCTACATGCCTAAATGCATTGAGCTGCTGCCATGTGATTGGCTGATTAGAAATTTGTGTTAACGAGCAGTTGGACAGGTGTACCTAATAAAGTGTCCGGTGAGCGTATACAGTAGTCAATCAACACTCACTGTTCACTATCTTCCCTGAATCATTACTAGACACACATCTACTGCTGATTGGCTCTAAGTGTGTTTAGTGACAATTTTTCAAATATCGCTTAATCACTTTTAATTGCAGAGGTGCTTCTTTATTCATTCATTCATTCATTCGTTTTCTTTTCGGCTTAGTCCCTTTGTTATTCTGGGGTCACCACAGCGAAATGAACCACCAACTTATCCAGCATATGTTTTCACAGCGAATGCCCTTCCAGCTGCAAACCATCACTGGGAAACATCCATACACACTCATTCACACACATACACTACGAACAATTTACCCTACCCAATTCACCTACACCACATGTCTTTTGCTTGTAGGGGAAACTGGAGGACCCGGAGGATTCTTCATTTCAAAACCATGAAGAAAAAAAAGCAATTCCTCATTGCACTCAAACCTTAGGATAATGCATGTGTGTCAGTATTTAAAACTAAATCATTTGAATTACCCAGGTTAATTAAACTGACAAAGCTGTAGTTTGAGTGCTGTACTGGGACACCTGTTGTTTTGTCCCTTGTGGTCAAAAAGCTATAATGTCTTGATTATTACAGTCAGTCCTTCTGTAAGCTATCATTTCAAATGGAGTTGTTTGACACTTTATTATACCCATCTGTTTCATTAGCTATAATAGAATACGTGTCTTGTGCCGACAGACGAGAAAAGAGCCACGTAGGAAAAGCCAGGGCTTGGAGACTCATGATAACTTCTGTGTTTGTTGGTGAACTCTTTTAAACTTCGCTCATATATAAAAGTTTTCACTCCGTCCTTGAGCTTTTTATGTTGTTATTCACAGTTCAATAAACAAAACTGGCCTTTAACCTCAAACTCTTTGCTACAGATTTATAACCCTTAATCTGTGTAGTCATACACTTTTCTTTGCCACCTACCTACAGCATCCCTTTCCTTGCTGTAGAAAAAGTCACACATTTAATGGCAAAGTGGATTGCTATTAAAAGTCAAAACGACTCCACGTCATGCTGCAAACAAGCATGCTTTATTACTTGAGAAGGTTTCCATTTCCAGTGACACAATTCATGATTATCTTTTTTTTGAGCACTTCCAGAATTCAATAAAAGTCATTTTCAGCAATACAGCCGGAGATTAACTTCAAGTTACTGTTTTGACTGCTTTGAAATTGGAAAAAGAAAGAATCCAGATAAATAGAATGTAATACATCATGTAGACAGAAGCGTTATCATGGGAATGACTTCAGCATGGCACCTCAGAAATGAACTCTCAAAGATTAAGAATTGAACAACACGATCCAAGTCTGTACTGGATGCTTTTTTAGAAGCCAACTGAAAGGCAGGAGGTTTTGAATGCAGGAATACTGTGTTCAAGTTATAGCTCACCCAAAACTGAACATTCTGCCATTATTCACTCGCCCTCCACTTCATCCTGTTTGAGGTTTGTTAAATATATTTTAAAGGAATAGTTCACACAACATTTAAAAAGACTCACCATTTACTCACTGTCAAGTAGTTCCAAAACATTATATGTTTCTATTTTCCTTTGAACACAAAATAAGCCTTTTTGAAAAATGTTGGAAACCTGTAATCATATTTGTTTTCTTACTATATAAGCCCACTGTTACAGGTTTCCAACTTTTTTCAAAATATCTTCTTTTGTGTTCAAAAGAAAAAAAGGAACCAAGTTTTGGAACTACTTGACGGTGAGTAAATGGCGGGTACTTTTTAATTTTTGTGTGAACTATTCCTTTAAAATCTATTCAATAAACTAATTTATAAAGCTTTGCAGTGATACCTTTATATTTTGAATGATCTAACTAGTAATTGTTAGCATTTTTGCTCTCCATCTGTGGTACAAAACACAAGCCTAATGAAAATATAAATGTGCAAACTGTGCATTATGAATTTAACATTCCTCCATGAAATTTTAATTAGATGTTGGTCATTTCCTGTCTTCTGTGACATGTTTAGTATTCCACATTAGTTTGTTCAACATAGAGTGTTTAAAGCTAATCATAAAAGTTTGATTTGTTCTTTAATGTTTCAGTGACTGAACGATGCTTCTGAATGAATAAATGTCTGACATTTAACTTAGAATCCTATATATTTCATTTAAATGGTTGGATAATTCATAAATGCCCATTTTGACATGTTCTCCTATTAGTACTTATCTAGCAACCATTCTAGACCAAACATATCAGCCTGACTCATGTATTTCCTTAAAAACTTGCTACATCATGCTTAGTCATGGAAGGGGGCAAATTACAAATGACATGTCTTAAAGGGCCATGAACCCCCCCCCACCCCCTCCCCCGCCTCAGTAAAAAAAAGTCAGGAAAGTGGGTGAGTCCAGCTTTGTTTAGGCGGGAGTGGCGAAAGAGGGAAGAGTTTGCATGAAAAGGGGAGTTTCATTACGTACATTGATCGCTCACTTACCACATTTGTAGAAACAACACAATAAATACAAACTGGAACTGCATGTTTTTTAAAGGAGACAAGTGGCAAATCCGGATTTCATCATTTCCAGATGCGAAAAGCTCTCAGGTAAAAAATGTTTCGACAAACATATTTTTGCCGCCTGTTAGCAGACCACTGTAATCCCCAATGTGGGCCCACAAGCAGCAGTGCTCTCTTTGCGGGAAAATGGAAACAAAACCTTTGTTGTTTCACTTTGTTTCACACACACACACACACACACGCACACACACACACACACACACACACACACACACACACATATATATATATATATCAGTGTTATATTTTAAAAAAATAAATACAATTTATAATGAAAAAATTAAATCAGATGTCTTAAGTATTGTAAATCTCTTTATTTTATTAGCAAAATTTCACATACAAAAATATAAATTTGCTGTCATCTCCCACATTACCAATTTTTTTGTATCGATCTTGATTTCTTTATTTCTGTGAAATTGTTGTAAAGCAAAAAATCTGAGATATGTATCAATTTTTATAATAGCTTTTTTTAATTCCCCTGTTATTCTTAAAATCATTGGATGTAAAAATGCTGTACATTTATGCTTTGTGTTTTTTTTTTTCATTTATTTTATTTAAATGTTTATTTATTTTTTACTATTGTTATATTAGTTTATGTTCACCTTTTAAATCGTTTTGTTGTATATATGTATGTTCCTGATGGTTTGTGCAATTAAAAAAAATGATAATAAAATAAAAAGTAGTATTTTTTTTTATTTGTTTGTGCTTGAGTATTGAATGGGTGCTGTCCATGGTCCTGAATACTGTTCTTGTTTTTCCTGACAATTGTGTGTGTATCACCCAAACACCCGACCTATCTCACGGCTGAACTATAGTATGATTTATCATTCGGGAATAAACGACATAGTGAACAGCAACAAATGTTTCCTGAAACCTGTCAGAAACCCATCCTTTGAACCACGCTAGTTAAAATGTGAAACTTCCATAATGACGTTACTCATTGCAACTTAACTTAAGTAACAACTTATTTACATAGAATCTGCCATTAATAAATGTCTGTAACAATGTTTATTTATTAGTTAGTTAGTTAGATAGTTAGTTAGTTAGTTAGTTAGTTAGTTAGTTGTTAGTTAGTTAGTCAATTAGTCAGTTTGTAAGTTAGTTAAATTAAGGATTTTTGGCAATTATCTTGCTTTCTTGGCTTAGTTTATCTTATTCACTGACGATATTAGTTAGGAATGCAACCTGGATATTTACCCCAGGAATTAGATTCTGTCATCAGAGCATATTAACTCTAAAAAAAAAAAATGCTGGGCTGTTTTCCTATAATCCTTCATATCCCCCGGTGAGGGCTTAGGAGAAGGGTTAAGGTTTGAACTAAAATAGTTCCAGTTTCTAGTGAGACTGTTTGTTGGAGCTAAACTGCTTTTAAAATTACATTCAAAGTTCATAGATGTATAAATATATGCATGGCCAACCATTAGTGATTATCGAGTCATTCTATTTGATAAGTCATGCGCCCGCTCACATTTTTAATAGAATATCATATTTTATTATCTTCTGATCATCTGTTAGTGTGGTGTAAACAGCGTCTATCCTGATATATTACAGTCTCAGGAAAAAAGCAATTAATAAAAAAGCTGTGAAATTAAGACAGAATCCTTTAAAAAGTAAACCTTTGTACCTTAATTAAATTTGCATTAACGCTTTCAGCAAGCATATTATTAATCCAAACTGCAAATTGAATTTTAATCCATGTCATTATACAAATGCCATGTTTTTTAAACAAATAGATTAGGAAATAGACCTTGGGTTAAATAATACCTTGAAAATACATGTTAGATCCTACAGGCAATATATACAGGTAAGTACTGCACCTTTTGAAATATTGCACCCTGCTTACCTTTGTACCTATAATAATAGTATTGCAGCCTCAAGGTTTGTGCTTCTTGTTTTGTTGTTCCTGAGAGTCAGTGAAGGTCTTTACCCTGTCTTTGCTGTTCCCTATGATGGCTGTTGCCATCATGTGTGTTTACACACACTACACCACTGGACTCCTCTGGCTTTGATCATTACTCTGAAATAGGGCTCTATGCTTCTGACCTCTCCGCCATGGCCACCAAGGCTGTCCCTGAGTTCCAAGAGATCAATGAGATAGTTGTCCCAGATATCCATAGAGACTATGGAGGTGGTAGTCTCCACGTTCCCTGTCTCACATTTCGAATTTCTGCTGCTTGTTCAAAATACTTACTTAAAATGAGCTAAACAC
Source organism: Danio aesculapii (assembly GCF_903798145.1). Classification (NCBI taxonomy): domain Eukaryota; kingdom Metazoa; phylum Chordata; class Actinopteri; order Cypriniformes; family Danionidae; genus Danio; species Danio aesculapii. The sequence goes on from NC_079439.1 coordinate 59,669,478, forward strand.
AATTTTTTGGGGGGACAGCTTAATTGTTTTATGTTTAAGCCACTTCAATTTTTAAAAACAATTAAGAAAACTTAGGGTGACGCAGTGGTGCAGTAGGTAGTGCTGTCGTCTCACAGCAAGAAGGTCGCTGGTTCAAGCCTCGGCTGGGTCGGTTGGTGCTTTTGTGTGGAGTTTGCATGTTCTCCCTGTGTTTGCGTGGGTTTCCTCCGGGTGCACCGATTTCCCCCACAGTCCAAAGACATGCGGTACAGGTGAATTGGGTAAGCTAAATTGTCCATAGTGAGTCAGTGTGTATGGATGTTTCCCAGAGATGGGTTGCGGATGGAAGGGCATCCGCCGCGTAAAACATGTGCTGGACAAGTTGCCGGTTCATTCCGCTGTGGCGACCCCGGAATAATAAAGGGACTAAGCCGAAAAGAAAAGATGAATGAATAAGTAAATTTATATAATTTGTGTTGGGACAACATGAAGGAATTGTCTGGAATCCTGCATTTTTTTACAGTGCAGTTAAGAAGAGCTCATGAGAGTACCGGCAGTTTATGCGAGCTTCTGCTGATACAATCAATCCCTGCACTGTAAAAAAATATAGAAGAGCTGGATTTCCTGCAGAAAGACTAGGACACGCAGTGCTGTTTTAAGACCAACTCAAGTAAACAACATGTAGCAGTGGTATATTATCATTCATTCCACAAGTCTGTGGAAACACACGGCTGAGTTTGCTTGGCAAAGAACAAGCTCTGGTTTTAAAAATATAAACTGGTAATAAGAAATTCTATACGTGGCTCCACCATGGTCACCACTTGACCTCTTTTCCTCACCTTTCCTTCATGAACTTTAGTTTCCTTTTCTGCACCGCATACTTACAAATGAACAGAGATTCATATTTGATGTGTTTTCAGGAGAGGACTGCAAGTTCAGAGTTTTGCCCAATCCAGGGGACTCTCCCAACCCCTAACTGAGAATAAGAACCAGCTGAGAGTGGCATCAAGGTGGCAGAGGAATGCAGAAACCTGAACAACATAGGTAGATTGATTGTGTTCAGTGTTTTGAAAATAATAATGATGGTGATAATATTATTAATAATAATAATAATAATAATAATAATAATAATAATAATAATAATAATAATAATAATAATATATTCCAATCTTAAGCCTATCTTAATAAAACAAAAATGTAACAATACTATAACACAACAAAGCCAGTACAACAAAAAAAAGCATGATCCTTATTTCCTTTGACTTTTTTGTTCACTCAACTTTTGAAAACATCAGCTGCAATGACCTAAAATTATTTTTCAGTAATACAAACATAGGGTTAACATAAGATTATTTTTTGGAGTTTTCTGGAGAGGTGAACTACTCTGTAACAAAACTGTTTGTGCCAACTAAACATTTTTTTTTTGTCTGCAGAACTGAAATTCCTTGAGTGATCCTTATTTCCTTTAATTTTTTCTTGTGTAGTCAACTTCAGTTCAAAACATCAGTTGCCCTGACCTAGAATGTCGGAAGTTGAAAGAACAAAAAACTCTCTTAAAAATTGTTACTAAGAAAGAATACATTATCATAACAAAAAAGTTCAATTGGAAAAAAAGAGACAAATGTTAACAAAATATTTATTAGACACAAAATTAGATACAGGACAGGAGGCAAAACAACAATAACGATAAACAAGACAAGGATCAAATCATGACCGGACAAACAGGGAAAATGCTTTGTAATACTTCACAGGTAAAATCAAGACTCAGCAAAGTGTGTGTGAATGAGGCGTCCTTATAGTCCTAATAATCAGTCCATCATGAGCTTCCAGCTGTGTGTGTGTTTGTAATCAGGAGAAACTGGTTTCTCCATTTGAATTATAGTTTAAGCATTTGATTTGTCATTTAATTATTACAAGATTTACAGGAGTTGTTCATGAAAATTAAATATGAAATACATTTGATTTCTCCTTCGAGAATGCATTCTGGTTTATTATTTGATTGTTTGAGCATTTGATTTAACATTTGGGTAGTTGTTTTAAAAGTTCAATGTATTATTATATTGTATTATTATATTTCTTTTCAGGTATTTTCATTTGAATTTTGTTAGGAAAAAACTACCATATTTTAAACATAACAGCAAAATAAAAATTAACAGTATACATGCGCTAAGCGTTTCTTTTTGTAGAGCGAACGAGGTAAATGTGAGATGAAAATTCATATTAAAAGTCTTTCTGCAGCTGTGCTATTTCCTCTTCTTCGAACCATTCTTTATAAACCCTAGAGATGGTTGTGCGTGAAAATCCCAGTAAATCAGCAATTTCTGAAATACTTAGACTAGCCTGTCTGGCACCAACACCATGCCTCGTTTAAAGTCACTTAAATCACCTTTCTTTCCCATTCTGATGCTCAGTTTGACCTGCAGCAGATCATCTTGACCTTGTCTACTTGCCTAAATGCATTGAGTTGCTGCCATGTGATTGGCTAATTAGAAAATTGCATTAAAGAGCAGTTGGACAAACTAACTTGAGCATGCTCTACCCGAACTCTGCTAATAAACCTCATGCTGTTGTTCATTTAATCTCTTGGAATATCTTGCCCTTTATGGGTGCTTCAGGGAGTTTGCAGCTGTGTTTGGTTTTCTGATTCCCATTGTCTGTGCTCTATTTCAAATGTTCTGAAACTATGAAGTGTTTTAAGGAACAGACCAACTTTTAAGGGAAAATTCAAGGCAGCATTTAGGAGATTAAATGTAAAATTATGATTTAACTTTTGAATTACATTTAAAAACATCTTTCTGCTATTCTCGTTTGTTTTAACCTCTTTAGGACAGTCATAAGCAAGGACAATCCACATGTGGAGATGCAGAACATGGTGTCCCACGAGAAGCATTAACAGTCTCTGAATTAGAGTGACACTTTAAATGACATTGACTCATCCAAAATTACCACAAACTTGTTTGCCTTGATGCAGAGCAACCTTGAACAGTTTTAGTATCTGACAGGAGCCTCATTCATCTTGTAATCTGATACGATACAAGGTTAATTTTTAAAGCTATTTTTTCTCCACACAAAATTGCACTCTGGGGATTTTTGAGCACAGAGAAAGAGGAAAGGGTGAAAGGATGTCCAGTTTTCCTGCTGTGACAAACAGCTACTGTTGTCTAAAAGTTTGACCTTTAAGCATATGTTTAGTAACACAAATGTGATGGGTTTCTCACTACAGTGATATTTTCCAGACTTCAAGTACGTTAAAGAAAAAAAGCCTCAATTTAATCTAATTTAAAACTAAGTAGACTGCTTAAAATACAAGTAAAACTCAGTTTCACCTTTTGATTTGATCCAATATTTGCAAATTGACTTTGACATACAGTTGAAGTTCGCCTGTTCAATTTAAATTCGTTTTCAAACACTTACCAAGTGATGTTTAACAAAGCAAAGACATTTTCCACAGTTTTTCCTATATTAAGTGCGCAACTGTGGTTCAGTGGTTAGCACGAAGGTCGCTGGTTCGAGTCCTGGCAGGATCAGTTGCCATTTCTGTTTGAACTTTGCATGTTTCTCCCGTGTTGGCGTGGGTTTCCTTGGGGTGTTCCAGTTTCCCCCACAATCCAAAGACATGCAGTATAGGTGAATTGGATTAACTAAATTGGCCGTAGTTTATGAGTGTCTGAATGTGAGGATGTATGGGTGTTTCCCAGTACTGGGTTACAGCTGGAAAGGCATCCGCTGCATAAATCATATGCTTGATAAGTTGGCGGTTCATTCCACTGTGGTGACCCCTGATGAATAAAGAGACTAAGCCGAAGTAAAATGAATGAATGCACATACTGTGTACATATAGATGTTATAAATAAGTAGGCATCCCTAAATCTATCTCTGAAATAGAAATTAGTAGATTTTACTTAAAAAGGGAGTAAATCCATTGTTTTTGAATCAATTAGTTGATTTTACTTTAAAAAAACTGTAACTGTAAACCCTTTGCCTTAAAATTATTAAGTAAACAAACTATGAGCGTAATTACAAAAAAGTTAACTTACTGTAATAGTTCCAAGTTATAACAGATCTACTCTCTTTCTTAACTAAAGTCAACTTGTCACTTGTAAGGCACTTGTTGGCGGTTCATTCCACTGTGGCGACCCCTGATAAATGAAAGACTAAGCCAAAGGAAAATAAATGAATGAATACATTTCCTAATTTTTATTTTTGTATGCCTTATGTCCAGTCAACTGAATTCACCACAGTTGAACTCCAATTAAGCTGCTGAAACATCTCAAGAATGATCAGTGGAAACAGAATGTACCCGAGCTCAATTTAGAGCTTCACGGCAAAGGCTGTGAATACGTATGTACATGTGATTTTTCAGGTTTTATATTTTTTAGAAATTAACAACAATTTCAAAGGCTGTAACAGAAAAAAATGCACTGTACCTCATTTACACTAGTAGCTGCCTATCACTCTGGGTGGTGACCTGCTGGAAACACAGGTCTGTGTTGGTCTATATAGCATGAATACAACTAGCCTCTGAGCAAGCAGAGAGTGGATCATGTGATCTCTTCTGGTGCTCCTATTGGCTGTCGCTCAAGAAAATCACTCTTCGTTCGCATAAAGTTGAAGGATTCTTAATTTTGTTCCATTGCTCGACATGCCCACCTGGTCGCCAACGGTCACTCTCATAGACAGAGGTCTTCAGAAGTTACTCGCTCTCCGTTGAAATGCACAGTCGCTTGTCACTTTGCCGCTGCGAGTCACTTGTGGTGCGAATGAGGCTTCATAAATCGCTGGAGGAAATTACCTATCATTTACTTAAGTAACACTTTGACAGCAGCGGGGTAATGCTCTCGTGCAGTGCAGAGGGGTTTCTTAATCACCCACACCGGAACCTGCGAGCATACAATTAAGCTAAAAATCACAAACAACAGTCAACTAACTTCCCGCTTGATGACAAAACTGCATGGGATTGGTTAATGCAAAAATTGTGAACTAACGTAAAGTAGCTGCAGTTAATAAAGTCCTCTTTTCTTTAAATTACTAAACACTACAACAATATACAGCTCTCATTCTCACACACATTGCTGAGTCTTGTTGTTTACATGTGATATTTCAAAACGTATCCTTGTCTAGTCTTTCCATGTTTGATTCTTGCCTTGTTTCCTCGTTTATGTTTGTTTTGCGTCCTTTCAATTTCAATACAATTCATAGGAAATTTAATAAATAATATAAATAATTCTTGTTAATGTCTGGCCGCAATCATATGTGATCTATAGATGATTACCCACGTGGATGGATGATAAAAGCCTTCTGAGCCTACCAGTAGGTGCAGTAGGCCCCTACTGACCCATATTTATCAGCTGATAACCACTGATAACGCCCATTCAATCGAGTGATGACATTCGAATTTAGAATAAACAGAATTGTTTTACTAAAAAGTCTAGTAAAATATTATGTAGTGTCACCATGACAAAAATATTATAAATAAATTAATTATTAAGTTATTGTTAAAAAATATCACTCCATTAAACAGCACTTGGGAAATGTTTTATAATAATCTAAATTTCACAGGAGGGCTAATAATTTTTCCATTAACTGTATTATAAGAGGAGGTAAATAAATGCTTTTACAAGCCCTCAGTAAGCAAGTCATAAACGAGTAAAAAAAAGAAGTATGTTCCACCTAACTAAGTCTGACAGTGTTACATTACCTGATACTAAATGGTAATTTTCCCTGATAAAAGGCTATCAGATGTAGCAAGAATGTATTAAGAACAAATAACAACACTTTCAGCGATTCAGAGAGTGTGCCAGAGGAAACGACATGGCTTGGATGCATAATACCCACATAGTATGAATTTTGCATGATGGATGGGAGCGCTGCATGAGCCCTGATTACATTCCGGACATGCTGTGGATGAATAAAATCAAAATGTATTCAGCAATCATTCTACACAATAACACATTCCGTGAATGCAAAGCTTGCTCTCTAGTTGTCATAAACACCAGTGCACTTTTGTCGCAGAAGCTGCAGGGGTGTGTTTACCTTATTGTCTCCAGCACTCCCCTCAAGGTACTGTACCTTCCCCTGTCCATTGATAGCTAGAACACAATTTGATGAATCACAGTTTTTTTATTTATTTATTTTTTAGTGCAGGGTATGGAATGTATTGACAGATTATATGGGGGTGTACTGCTGACTGTGACAACTCATTCAGTCCCTTAAGGCGAAAGCAATTATATGGGTCAAGGGGATGAAATTGTTCTAAAGGTGGGAGTTTTGTAACAACAACGAAGTGATAATGGCCATGTGCTGTGCCGCAATAAAGAAATAAACTGCCTAGTGTATTAAATGAATACCTGTCTTTATGGAAAAAGGAGAGAGGATTCATTCATTTGGATTTTTTCATGTTCCCTTTTATTCTTCTTGCAATGATGCCATAGAAAACTCATTTTGGGTTCCACAAAGAACCTCTCTGTGAGGAGATTTTGAAATATATTTGTTTTTGGTTGCACTTTCTTTTAAAATACTGTTTTACTAGTACATACGTATAAATAATAGATTTTTAAGTAGGTATCTCTAAAAAAATAGCTGAATAGCTGAAAAAAAGACTTTACTTAAAAAGTTACTCTTTTTAAGTGAAGCAATTGTTGACTTTACTTAAAAAGAGAGCAAACTCGTTGTTTTTAAATCAATTAGTTGATTTTTCTTAAAAAATTGAGTAAACCTGTTGCCTTAAAATTATTAAGTAAATGAAATTTACTGAAAATTGACATAAAGAAGTCAACTTAACAGTTCTAAGTTACAATGGATCTACTCTCTTTCTTAAAGGGCACGTACAGTATGATGAAAGTCATCTTTTGTATTCTGTTTGGACAGAACTGTGTGCAGGTATCGTGTGTCCACAGTCAGATTGTGGTGATAAAAACCCAAAAAGTCTCTTTTTTTAAATTTCCTGATGTTAAAATAGGATCCAAATCCCTCCCATTTTGAGGCCCACCACAACGTGACAAAGAAGTGTGGTTTTCCCCGCCCACCGAATTGATTGACCGACGCATATTCGAAGTAATGTGTGTAATCATATCAACGAGATAAGACGTGGGTAAAGCAACCAGTATTACAAGATCTGTTCAGCTCTCTGTGATTAACAATCATCATCAAATGAGATCAACAATGAGTTTTACAAGTTTAAATAGTTTTTAAAACAGTGAGTGATTGTAAAGAATTACAGCGATTTTACCATCTTTATCACCACAGCCGCATGTCAGTACAATAAAAGAAAATGCTTCAATCCCGGTTCATGGACATTAATTGAGGTTTATTTTGTACATTAACATAACAGATATCCATACAGCAGTGGATATTAACGTGTATCCTGTCACATTTGTGTGCAAAAACAGTCCAAAGTTAAACGCGTGCGCTGTGTGTGTGTGTGAACTTTGTAAAGACTTTGTGTGACTCATCGTTCTCATCAACTCATTAACTCCACAACAAATACATCAAATAATCATGGGAAAATTTCTTACTCTAATATTTCCTACAAGCGTTACGTGATATCTGCTTCTTTCATGTCTGTCACTGTGCTGTTTATCTGACACAGCTGAGGTGGAGATTGAGAATGGTGGGCGAGGAGAACTAGCATTAAAGGCACAGGCAACAAAAAGAGCTACATAGTGTTCAGAGCTAAACATTCCAACATTCTGAAAGGTATAAGAAATAATCTGATGGGTGTTTTGAGCTGAAACTTTACAGACACAAAAGACTTATCCTAAATCTTGAAAAAGGGGTCAAATAGGTGCCCTTTAGGTAAAGTCACTTTTAAGGCAAAGGGTTTAATCACTTTTTTTTAAGAAAGAAATCGCTTTTTGTAGTGTAACCTTAGTAGTCACTTTACATAGCCCAGTTTCATAGGTAGGTACATTGGAATTACGAACAGGGGCGGACTTAGTGATTTGAGGGCCCTAAGCAATTCCAAGTATGCAGCCCTAGCAATGAAATTCAAAACATTTTCTTTCTCTGTATTTCTCAATTTTTTTTCTTTGTAGATTAGTGTATTTGTTTGCAAATAAACTGCATGTTAAAAAGTAATTAAGTGAAGTTTATTTATAAACTAATTTTGAGAGGATCACATGCTTATGATTGACCATGGCTGGTCCTGCATTACCTAATACATGATTTACCTATCAGACAATTTCTAACTCACTATAAATAACCAGTGTTTTATACCACAGTTATCTTCATTTTTGAAGAATCTTCCCCTCAACCCCTACTTCTCCCCCTTTTCCTAGATTGAGTGGCACAGCGGCCCAGTGGTTAGCACTGTTGCCTCACAGCAAGAATGCCACTGGTTCAAGTCCTTACCTGGCCAGTCGACGTTTCTGTGTGAAGTTCGCCAGTTTCCTCCCACCATCCAAAGACATGTGACATAAGTGAATTGACTAATCCAAATTTGCACCATAGATGTGCTCCTAGTCAGCAGTAAATCTCTCCATAGCAATTCCTAATTTGTCATTAGCTATAAACAGCAGGGGAGTTCCCAAGATCTACCTGAGCTCAAACTCCCCTCTCGTCCTGCAAACGAGAGGGAGCCCCTGGCTCGAGGATCTTATGAGCTCAGAGCTCTTTCCTGGGACAACATGGCAAACACATTTTATTATCAATAATCAGCTAAGTGTGAACTCTTGAAATATATATAAAAAGTATATCTAAATATTTTAAGTATATTTGAATATTTAAAGGAACCTTCATCTTTTCAATGTAAAATTAAATGCAATAAATTCACAAATAAAAAAGTTTGCAGGCTAACCATGTACAGTTAATTAGCCATTTTTGTGATGAAATTTTTATATAAATAATTAAAAAAAAATAAAGTCCCCAATAAATCAAAACTAACCATGATTTTGTCAGCTCACATTGCAAGCTTTGTGGTGAACAATTAATCTGTGCATGTAATTAAGAAGAAAAAAAAGATTGCCGTTCTAATCTCTATTTGAAATCTGATAATGCACTTCCTGTTTGTTTTCAGTTTTATTCTCAGATTACGTGATTTTGAGGTAATGGGCATGACTAACATACTTAACCACCCTGCTTTGACTGTCAGTTTTGACAACAAACAGAAATGGTGAGCAGGAGGAGTCTGTTAGGTTGTAATAAAAGGGGTAGAGAAAAACAAGCCATGCCCATTGTTTGCTCATTTAAAATTCTGTTTCTTTTGGAACAGAATATGAAAACAGATATTGATCGCAGCTTCCCGCAAAGAGCTTAGAATGACCAAGAGGCGACACTTAATAGAACGTTCCATTGCAACAGCAGCACCCAGCAACAGCCCCACGATTCCGCCATTTTGGAGTGAAAGCAATTAGCCGTCCATTGGATCTTATTGCTGTCGCGATAGCAAGCAGCTGCTCTGTTTTTTATTTATTTATTTAAAAAGCGCATTAAAACTGAGATACAACCTGAAAGACAACAATACAACACTTACTATCACAATCATCAGCACTTTTAATAGTTTATTTTTACAGACTTATAATATGCTGTTGTTCTATTGGAATTTTCATTCTAAAATGGCCACCGCAGCATCTAGTGGCTGTTTCCAAAATCGAACTACAGTGTCATCCCTTGGTGATTATATGCTCTTTGCTTCCGGTTCATCAGTTTTGAAAAAAATAACGTTAAAATCTTAACGGTTATAGATAGATTTTGATAGAATATGATAGAAAATTTATAAAAGAGCTATATGATTAATATAGGCTTCTTAGCATTGGTCGGAGCCCCCTAATTACTAGTTTACCCCTTACACGTCAAGTATTGTAATGTAAAATAAATTTAAACTTTTTTGTGTGTGTGTGTGTGTGTGTGTGTGTGTGTGACGAGTATTTTAAAAATAAAAATAACCTTTTATCTCCATGAAAAAGCATTAGTGGAAGGAAAAATTTCCATGAATGGCATGATAAATCACCCACCATGTTGGTATCATATTGGTAGTCTGAAAAGAAGTTGGCATACAGGGTGAGAGTTTTTCATTATATATAAAAAAAGGATTTCACAATTGAAATTTGTAAATGATATGGGGAAAAGAAAGATCTTGATGTTTCTTTGCACTTTCCTAATTAATCTGTAGAAGTGGTAGAGCAGTTGCATGGTACAAGCTGTAGCTCTCAGAATATTCAAGTTATAATTACGAGATCTGCAAGGACGCAAACACTTTTAGAGCACATTTCTGTTCCCCTGCCTTGGGTATTGTTCTCTTGAGTACTTCTGATTGTGTTTATTAAAGTTTGATTGCTTGACTTTGATCCTCTCCTTGGAGTGATTAAATCATGCCCTGACAACTATAGCCTACTTTTTAACTGGAAATGGAAGCCTGGTAACAACTTATTTGACTGATTTTATGCAGTCAAAAGTATGTTGTGTAAATTAAACAACCTAAATAGACTTATTTATACCTCCAAAAGGTAGAGTGTTTATGTGAAATATACCTCTTTGTAGAATTGCAGGTTACTGCATTGTGCAGTGTGGTTACACATAAGTGGTCTAAGCTGAACACTTTAATAAATTTCATTGTGTTGGACACAAAATGTAACATCTGCAAAAAAATAGCTTCTTTTTAAAGCATATATGTAGTTATTTCTTCTTTTTTTCACTGCAGTGACTTCGAACCAATGTCAACAAAATGTGAACCAATGTCATGGTGACCTCAATTGATGTAACCACTGCAGTTCCCCCAAAAATTCAGATCCAGAAACTTACATTTGCTCCTAATTTACACATCCTTGTGTCACTAAAGATATACTGTCGGTGAATGTGTTCTTCAGTTGAAGATTAAAGAAACCTTTTTTGACTGTGATTCGAATGAATGGTTTTTATATACAGTAGGCCTATATATTAATATATGCAAATGTTTTGATGTGTTTAGTGTTTATGACAATATGAGTATCATGGCAGTTTGTTTGCAGAGAAAAGGGGCATATTTATTGTATTTTGTATCAGAATTGTACTAATAGTGCTTATCCAACCTTAAAAACAAACAAACAAAAAAAAAGCACCTTAATTATGAAGTTTTACACCAATGGAATGCATATGCTTTTCAAAATAAAGCAAGCATTCCAAACCTAAATAAACTTAGGAACATTTGCTCAGGCTGGATGAAAGGATACAGGTAATAATGTAGTTGCAACACAGGCTCAGTGTGAAAATGTACCCCCGTATACATTTCTGGAGAGCACAAATTATGTAGCCAGAGCTACATATGGCTGTATTTCGTCTTTAAAACGAACGCTATGGGGTGGTATGAAGCTGCTGATGGCTTCTGTTTCTTTTCACGCTACCAGCTGACCGCTTACTTCTATGTGGGCCAACTTTTCTGTTGTTACCAGTTTGCCCGGTAGCTCACCACGTACGTCGGTGGACTTGGAACGCAGAAAAGTTGACTGTGACCCAGGGGTTTGAGTCTGGTGAAGAACAGTTCCAGAAAGCAGGTAAAACAAAAGCACAAATAAAATAAACAGTAAACAGGGTGAGAACATAGTAAAATCTGAAAAATATGGTAAAAATCAGCCATGAGGGCTATTCTTTTTCTGGATTCCTTTTGAAAAAGCTGTTGGTTGGGTCTAGTGAAGGGGGTGGGTGGGTCAATCGATGCTTTTGAAAACACTATTGTTTGGGTTTAGGGAAAGGGGTGGGTCAACCGGTCAGTCAGTCAGTCGACAGCAGCCTCTGGTGCATTTACGCAAGAACAGCAGGCGCGAATGGCACTCGTGCAAGAAATTTGAGATCTGAAAAAGTGTACACAGTGGCCTCTAGTGAATTCTTCAGTGTTTGGACTCTAAGTGGTGAATAATAAACCACACTGAACTTAACTGAACTAAACTGAACTTAAACTCTGAAAACTGAACTGACACTGTTTCAATTCACTATAATCTTCAATTTTAAGCTGCTTTGACGCAATATACACTGTAAAAACGCTACAGAGATAAAGATAAATTGAATTGGTAAAAAACAAAAACAATTATTTCGCAGAAATAGAAAAAATAGAAAAATATAGGGGTACATACCAATAATGAGCTTGGGGCACAACTTACTTAATTGTTGGTGGTTCTGGCTGGCCCAGTTGGCAATTCTGTGTGGAGTTTTGCATGTTTGTTCTCCTGTGTTGGCGTGGGTTTACTCTGGGTGCTCCTGTTTCCCCCACAGCCGAAAGAGATGCTGTGCTGTAAATTGGCTGTAGTGTATGAGTGCATACGTGAATAAGAGTGTGTATTGTTACGAGTCCTGGGTTGTAGCTGGAAGGGAATAGTTAGCAGTTAATTTTACTGTGGTGCCCCTGATACTTAAGAGACTAAGCAGAAGGAAAATTAATGAATGAAATCACGTTTTGGCTACCATTTGATTAGAAAGTGTCACTTTTTATCTTTTGAGCAACATGATTATTATATTATTTACAATCCAGTAAACGCATATATATATATATATATATATATATATATATATATATATATATATATATATATATATATATATATATATATATATATATATATATATATATATATTTGTCTAATGGTACACTGCCTTTTTTTTAGCGAATTCTGCCGCTCCAAACAATTTAGAGAGGTCGCTGTGCATTTGGCAGTGTTTTGTTCAGCATTGTAGCCTATTTAGTGTTCATCCGTCACTGGATCCTCTGGGCGATTCAGCACCGCTCTTGTGTTCAGATCAGTCAACTCCGCCTCCACCTGCCACGCGCTCACAGTTATTGCTGGATCCGAGCTGCGCTGCGCCCGGCATACAGTACGCGCTCCTCTGCTCACAGCACGCACTTCATCTAACTATTTAAAACTGCCGTTTAAACTTATATGTAACTATTGACTTCTTATACACTTTGGCCACAACAAGAGAGATAATTACGTTTCATAAATAACGCCGTGAACAGTTTCAGAGAACACTGAACGCTCAGGCATAAACGAGTATGGACAGTTTCACACTGTTCGAGGAAAAGATGCTCAACATCAAGAAGTTGTGGATATAAACGAAAAGAAGCTCATTCCTAATATCCTATGGCTTGAAGGTGAGGTGCATGTTTTACACTAAACTATTTAATGTATTTGTATTTTTTTCCTTAAAAAAGCCACTGCTTGATTGCAGCCACTAAATTGCCTTTTTGGGTAGATGTTTTCCATTGCTTTTATGTTTGTAAAAGCAAGGCCAAAGTTAGCATAAATTACCTTTTGGGTCTAAGAAATAAAAATACGTTATCATTACTTTATCAATTGAACTAATGACACATTTACTTTAAAAAAAAAACATACAGCTTGCCAAAATGTTTTACAGGTAAATATAGCATGAATTGATCTAATGTCAATATTAACCTGCTCAAATTCAAATACTGCTAAACAACATTACAGTAAAGGATTATATTAAGTTAATCCATTAGATTAAATAAACATCTAATATTATGTAACATAAAAACCCTAATGTGCATGACATCATCAGTTTTAAATATTATAACTATTAATACTATTATTTAAACGAAACCCATATTTAAAATAAATATAATTTGGCATTTCATTGCAGATTATATGGTAACTTAAAACTTTTTTATTTATAACAACGACTTATAAAAAACACAGTACAGTTGGTTACAGTATATATATATATATATATATATATATATATATATATATATATATATATATATATATATATATATATATATATATATATACATATATATATATATATATATACACATATATATATATATATATATACACATATATATATATATATATATATATATATATATATATATATATATATATATACACACATATATATATATATATATATATATATATATATATATATATATATATATACACATACATATATATATATACACATACATATATATATATATATATATATATATATATATATATATATATATATATATATATATATATATATATATATATATATATAGTTTCTTCACTGTATTTTACAATAAAATTATTGTTCCTTCTGTAATATATGTTAAAGTAACTTAAAATAATAGCCTATAAGGTTTTAACAGCAGCATTTAAAAATAGTTCTCCAGTAAAATTCTTATCATTCTTGATGCAGTCCATGTAACACAGGACAGGATGACTTTCATACAGAGTAAATAAATGTGAGTAGATCATAAACATTGTTTATAAACAGAGAGATGAAGCTTATGTGAACTCAAACATTTTCCCGAGAGCTTTTTCGAAAGGGGGAAAAACTGATTCTGAAGACTGTTGTTTATTGATTAACAATTACATAATCACTTTTTAATTCACTCCATCTTGAGACATTTTAGTTCATGCTATTTAACACTTTAGACCCTTTAATAGAGTTCATTTAAAATATAAATAATATTAATAATAATAATAATATTAATAATATCCAGTGTTTGTGTTTCATGATGTTTTTTTCTTTCTGTACAAATACTAAGTTGCCTAATCTACAGCTGTTAAAATGAGTCCATTCACTGCATGTAAAGAATAAAATGTTCTAACTCACATACAGTACATTGATTAAATAGAGGAGATGCTGTTCATATGTTTATAGATGCTGTTTTGTGCATACCAGCAGCATGATTTTCTTTAATAGTCATCTCTGCAAGAGTCAAGTGTATGAAATCGACTCGGTTTGACATGAGGAAGGAAATATGATGAATGAAATAGTCTGTCTCCTACAAAAATCGATCTCTTGGTTAGAATGACCGCACCAAAGAATGACATTAAGCATAAAGCGCACGAGAAATACTTTCATGTGGAAAAATGAAAGACTCTCTCCCCTTGGGGCTTCTTGCGTGAAGAGGCGTGGACCGGAGAGCATTTTCTTGACATTTTCATGGAGGAAGAGGCAGACACCACAGACTGCCCTTTTGTTATTTAACAGAGCCTGCTTTTAGGGGCTTGTAGAACAGGGGGCAGTGTTTCACAACAGCTTTCAAGAACATATTTAAACCACTGAGAACAGGAAAAGCAGATAATGAACTATATTAATGCATGGAAGTTATTTGTGTTCATCAAAAATCTACCTGGGGCTTAGAATTAAAGATATCACCAATAGTAGAGGTGGTCAATGTATTGTATACTCTATGCCAGATGCTGGGCTCTGACAGGACCGTTTAATATTTGGCACATTAGTATTTGCATAGGCTGAAATACACTCGTGGATTTCTTTCATTATATTGAGAGGCAAGCAAATAAATGCTTCATTTTGTGGAACTACTGAACTTAGACAACCTATTGTAGAAGGATTTTCATTCAGCACATTATGGTATAAATATATTAGGTAGCAGATGGTGGAAAAGATGTTACGTCTTGGAAATTGGTCTCGGAAATGTCAGCACTGTGATTTTAACTGTGGTTACAACTGTACAGTACACAATGGGTTTCTATTTAAGAATGTAACAAAGGTCACTGTGTTATGCAAGACGGTGCCTTTATATCTCTATGTAATCCAGCATATGGCATATAACTCATAGGAAGATCAAGTTTAATGTATGCATTTTTGACTCAGACAAAATCTTTCATGACATTTCTAGCTTTCTGTTTACCTTGCTGCCTACAATGCGGTTCTGTTTAATTTAGATGACAGGGTAGAGACATAAGGGGCTTTAGACCATGACTAATGTTATGGATCATAACCATGGGCAAACTTAAATAACTACTGTCTCTAAAATGTGCATGCTTCAGCAAGTGCGGGCCCAGCTGGAGAGTCGTTCGGACATTTTACAACCATTTTAAGCATGCACATTTCTGGAAGAAACTTGTGTTCAAGCCTAGGGTGCACAGCACTCAAGATGCACTCAAAATACAGTATAATTACAAATTCAATTCAATTAATATTAATTCAATTAAATGTAGTTATAACAAACAAATAGCTTGATAATAATAATAATAAATGTACACTCTTAAAATGCTGTGTTGTATCAATACATTTTAAATACATTTTGAACCAAACTTAATGATTGAGTTTGTCCATATTTTACCCAATCTTGGGTTGAAACAACCCAGCATTTTTAGAACGAATACCAATAGTCATGGATTATCATGCAGATTTTGCATAAGTGACATTTGATGTCATATTTTTTTGTTCAGTAAATAACATATGTCACACAAAGCCTTTGTATGACTTCAGATGACTTGAATAGAGTGGATGAACTATGACGTCACATTGTAAGCTAATCGGCTGCTAGCATGAAACTGGTTCCCTCAATAAAATCCCCTTAGGATTTTTCCATAGGCTTTTCGAAGATTGCAAATAATAAGCTCTGTGTTCAAACACTGTTCCTTACACTTACACGTTTTGTCCAACCGGAAAATTGTCATCTGAAAATACAATTTTTAGCACTTTTGGATCTTACATGCAAACGCAAGAACTGAAAAGCTAACATTAGCCTATGAACGGACTATAGTGCCTTCAGGGTGCTCACCTGTGACGTAAACACTGCTACAGACAACTTTCCAAGCTTATTTTTAGAAATAAGGTCCATGACAAAGATTTACTCTCTCGGTTTATGTTATGTTATATTATATTATATTATATTATATTATATTATATTATATTATATTATATTATATTATATTATATTATATTATATTATATTATATTATATTCAATGCTATATATTCATTCATTTTCTTTTCGGCTTAGTCCCTTTTATTAATCCGAGGTCGCCACAGCGGAATAAACCCCCAACTTTTTTTTTTACGCAGCAAATGCCCTTCCAGCCGCACCCATCTCTGGGAAACATCCACACACACTCATTCACACTCATAAAATACGGACAATTTAGCCTACCCAATTCACCTGTACCGCATGTCTTTGGACTGTGGGGGAAACCGGAGCACCCGAAGGAAACCCACACGAACGCAGGGAAAACATGCAAACTCCACACAGAAACGCCAAGTGACCCAGCCGAGGCACGAATCAGTGACCTTCTTGCTGTGAGGCGACAGCACTATCTACTCCGCCACTGCATCGCCCCATGCTATATTTTATAAACAAATAAATACGCTAAAACACATCTGTATATAGACCTGCGTGCCTTTTGGATAGTTTTTTACATGGAAAATACATTTTTATTTGCTTTACGGTTGTTGTAAAAGTTTTAAAACTGTATGTATCAATGTGCCTACATAGTATTATCATAAGACATATTTAAATAAGTGTATCACTCGCATGCATACAGCCCGCTTAACGTTACCTTAGTAACAGACGACAGAAATGAGGCATGAGGGACAAGTCTATATGCCTGCAAGTTCCATCATGGACACAGAGCAACATTCGATATTCTTTTTTTGTCACAAAGTACAGTGAAAAGCAGCCCATACAGTCATATATGCTATACATTTTAAGGAGGAGTGCAAATATTGCAGTTATGATGGAGTTAAATGTGTTTTGGTGAAGAAAAAAAATGATGAAAAATCTATTTAAAAAGACATTTTAAATGACAAATAAAAATCATGTTAAAATGACAGTTAATATGTATGTATTTTATACACATATATTCACACGTTTGCTTTACTCAGAGCAGGGAAAAGACAGGCTGCACTGGGGTCCGTTCTTCGTACCTCGCTTAAATGATCTAAGATGATTTGGCAGATCCTGGATCTTGTAATCTTGATAACTGATCTCTGGCTAATTTGGTTCTTCAAACAAGTTGGCGAATCAGATTAAAATGTCTGGATAAACTGATCTGAGATTGCTGCGTGTTTTGTGAAGGACAGATCTATCGATCCTCGAAATCATGATCAGCAATGCCACGATTGGCTAATGGCACAGCAGCGTAATGACATCATCTGATTAATATTCAATTATCCATGTAAGCAAAACTACATAAAATTAGCAGTAAACAGTTTGTTAAATATGGTGCGCAATAACTTTACACATTTGTTGTGAGCTGCAGGCTTTACACTTTCATGTGTTAAGAGTATTCATCATGTATTTCAATGCATATCAATGTATTTAGTTCTACATTTAGAGAAGATTTTCTTTATTATAGAAGCCTAGGCCTACTCAAGTTTTTTTAAATTGGTGTAAAGAATAACTGTATAAATTAATTTAGCATTTTGATATTGGTAAAGGTGTCTGCAACTTTTGCGAAGCTTCAAATCACCGGCATATCAGCGGTCAAAACACGTGCATGACTGCATAAATGATTATCCTTTTTTAAAAAAAAGTTGAATATTGTGCATGTACGCGTTTGTATCTACAAAGTTCATATCAATCAATTTTTTTTACTTTGAACCACCAGGTGGCAGTCTTTGTACTTTTATTTCGGAGTGCAGATCGCATAGGTTTTATTAATATATATAAATTTAACTTTATTTATGTAGTTAAAAATATATATTTACTATTTTCCCAAGTGTAGATAACTACTGTAAAAAAATATCAGCATTTGGTACATACTTTCAGTATTATCTTTGCTTGAACTGACCCGATCTAATCCTGTTTATATGAAATGAACCTGCTCCCGAGCTTTGAGCTCTCAGAACTGTTGCTATGACAACAAGTCTCAGATGAGTTTTGAAGAACGAAATGATCCTGGATCATGTCAAATCGTCAATATCCAAATCCAGCTAATTGAGTAATCAATGTACGAAGAACAGACCCCTGGTAAGCAGTATCTCCATAATATCATTTAATTAAAATAAATGATCAACAAAATAATCTGTCTTGACAGTCTTTACAAGTGAAGGCATTATCTACACGCAATATGAATTCCCAATTAGAAAAATACTTCAAACTATAAAATACTCTTTATTAAAATACTTAAATTACAGACAAATCCAAATTCCCAACACAAGCGGACTGCGCTCGATGACGTATAATGTCTCCGTCACCGCCTGGAGTCCCATTTAGCAACTTGATAGCAACCGTCTTTTAAAAGAAGCGTAACCAATTTTAAAAAATCAAGAGTGTGATGTAACTGATGGGTTTTTATGTCATAGAACAAAAGTGAAAGTATCTTGAGTAAGTTTTAGCCACAAACCTTTTTTAAGCGATTTAACCGAAATCCCATTCAAAAAACCCATTGACTTTGGGACGAGGGAACGGGAACTTTTTGTTTTTGCATACAAATTGACATCATAGTTCCTCCACTCTATTGTTATGTGAACGTCACATTGATATAATTGCATCCTCATAAGTCTAGACTACCCAACAGCTTCTTCCTACAAGCTGTTAGAGCCCTCAACTCTTATCATCTTACCCCCCCCCCCCCCCAACTGAAATATTATCCACAGTCCCAGCTCCTAAAACCAGGACCCCCTTTCCTCCCCTTCACACCACATGAAAACCTCAAAACACTATGCAATTCTGAATTTGCCTTGCACAAATTAGTGGGCTTAACAAACCACCTCTAGAAAACACACAATTTAATCTCTCTGACATTTTAACTGCCACTTGCACCAGTTTTGTACCAGACACTTTCTTACAATAACTCAATCTCTCTAGGGAAAAAAAAACATTTATGAGTTCCCTTCAAAGAAGGTGAGTGGGCTTGACAAACCACCTGTAAAAACACTCTTCTCTCTGTTACACCCTGTCTAGGGGTAAAAACTGCACACACAATGCTGCTTAAGAAAATATATAAAGATTTAATTTTCACAACGATTTTCTCAAACAAAATTTGTCTCTTAAAAGAAAAGAAAAGAAAATACACTTACCTACCTAACTCCCCTTTTCACAAAAACAATCAATAAAAGAAGGTACAAAAGAAAATGGCGCCAAGCTCCCTACTTACTATGTACAAATATTTACAATCAGCGAACAAATCCAAAAAAAAGGGCAAAACAGCAGAGTAGTCAGTTAGCAGGCAGAGGTCAGATTTTCAATATCAACTGTCACAGATTTTCCTCAGGTACATTCACAAACTCCAATTCAATAAATCTCACTAACAAACACACACTTTCTTTCTATGAACGTGAACAAACCACTACCAACACAAGTGAGCTCAAGCAGCTAAACAGGAAGTGACAAAGTAAGAATTTATAGGCAGCCAGGAGTCAGCTGACTAGGCAAGGTGTGGCATCAATTGGAGCAGGGGCAGGGCCCAGCAAAGGAGCAAGCAGCTGCTTCCTGCAAAGAAAACAAATACACAGAACACTTCCCAAAATAAAAAGAGCAGAATTAATACATAAAGGGACATAACATCTCTATATGCACTGTACACCTTACTCAAACTCCATCTTAGGACTCAATAGGGAAAACAATGTTTACCCGAATATGTACCACAAATCATGTTGCGCTATTTGGTTTCTTCAACCTTAAAAGAACTTATTTGCATAATATCTTGCATTATGGTTCTCTCTTATGTTAAAATACTTGTAAAGTCTGTCTTAAGTTATGTGTATTTAAGTATTTATGTATAGACATTAGTGACTATAGTTAGATCACCACTCCAGTATTGTAGCTGAGGCTAATCGTGCCCAAGTGCACGTTACATGAAAAAAATAACATAGTAGTTTAATGTAAATAAAGTATTTAAAATATTTAAAATACTTTTTGAGCAATACTATAGGGAATTAACGGAATTAATTTGCTCTGCTACTTTTATAGTTGCAATACAATAACTATAGTAATATATACAGTATATACTCTTACATATACATAGTTTGTTTCTGTTTGGAACGGCATATTAATTGCAGTAAATAACTTAACTTAACAGTTATACCTCATGTTTCATTGGCAGTTTTCTTGAACACTATAGAACTGACTTGGATTGAAGTTGGTTCTATTTAAAAATGAAAAAAAAAGTAGGTTAGATGTAGCTATAAGCTACTTTTGCCATGTAGCTGTTAGCTTAGCTTGCTACATTTCCTACGGTGTAGCTTTTTGTGTACTTAAGCTACATTTTAAGTAGAGTAACTAATAACTTAGCTCACTACATTTTCCAAGTAGCTTGCCCAACATTGCTAATTGGTTACCTTGTATTTCATTTATGTTTATTATTTTTGTAGTATTTCATTATTTGAATTGTTTATCTTCATTTTATAAATTTACTCGTTTTCAGTTGGACTGAGTGAGTGGTCATGTGATCCTCTTTGATTAATTTAACCTGCAAGAATTGGTATAAACAGTATTCTGAGATCTCAATACAGACACATGTTGAATGCTCCTGATTATTCTACTGCTGGTTATCAGGCCAAGACGGTAAAGCAAATATTGTTTGTGTATGAAACATTTGGTTTGTTTGTTTATCTTTTTAGTCACAGTGTTCAGTAAATAAAACACATGGACATCAGTATTTGGGAAGCGTGGACAGTTTAATAACCGACCAGTAGTTACAGGTATGCTACTGTAGTTATGTATAGGTTTAAATTAGCGCTCACCTCTACTCCTGTGTTCATGTTTATAATTATGTTCATTTATGTAGCAACATGAAATTTCGTTTCACTGTATATACACACGTGTAGCAGAATGACAATAAAGCTTAACTTGATTTGAACTGACTTGATCACTTTCTTTAATTAATGATTGACAATTCATAATAAACTGTTAAACAAATGCCTAACCCACAAATTTATTTATAATTTATTTAATTTATATATATATATATATATATATATATATATATATATATATATATATATATATATATACACATACATACATTACACATTTTTATTAATCAGAAAGTACATACAGATATCATAAATGTAATGCATATTAATGGAATGATAGAATCCAAGTGTTTTCTTTGATTCACATTCAGCAATGCACAAACATAGACCATATGAAATAAAATGCATCATGCATTACAGACAAGAATCACACTGCTTTTTGAGACCCTGGAGCGGCATGAGAATATGAGTAAGCAAGTTTATATTTTTGTCCTTAAATTGGCCCTTTTATGCTTTTTATTTTAATTTCTTAATTAAAAACATGTTTATTTAAATTTATTTTATTATTTTAAAAGCAGACAAGTGAATTTGTAATAACTATTGAAAAATCTAAGAAAGAAAGAGGTAAATAATGTGCCGTCAAATGTATAAAAATGAAACACAAGGCTACACTAAAAAACATTGAGTTATTAATTTAACCCAATGGTTAAGTTAAAATAGTTTATGCTTTGCTGGCTTATTTTGAACCCTTATTAGGTTATTAATAAGTCAACCAGTTGGGTAATTTTTTTTTTTTATTTCAACAGTCAACTGATTTAACTGACACAGAACAACTGTAATAATATGCATATGTAATGTTATTTTTGTGTTATAAAGTTTATTTTAGCTCAAATGCAAGAAAAATGTTTATTTTTAATCAAATTACTTCACATATATCACATATATCACAGTACTTCACAGGCGATCTACTGTATATACAGATAAAAGCGCTTTCTCTACCTCCATGTTCATTTCTACAGTTTTTTTTTTTTTTTTGAGATTTGAGATATTAGTGGTTAAGCCACTTTATGGCAAAATAACCCAACAAACTAGTTATTTTTGTAACCCAAATTGTTGGGTTAACCATAACAACTCAATGAATTGGGTTAAAATAAATAACCCAACAGCAGATTGGTGCCAAAACAACCCATCATTGGGTTAACTGTTGGGTTATTATTAACCCAACTGTTTTAAGTGAGTACTTATAGCTCAAAAGGCAAGATATCCTCCGTTTGCTGTCCACAAGTGATTTTATATTTATTTAGAAAGCATTACACATACAAGTAAACGGTCTACTTTGGTGTTTCAAATACCTTTTAACAAAATAAAATGTAAAAATATAGTGAAATAGTCATTTACTGCAACGCATATAAACAAAAGATTAAAACATTTAAAATAAAACATTCTGACATGTAAAAAATAGAAAAAAGTGCCAATACATTCATTCAGTTTTTTAAATTCTATATCTTTAATACGCTACTCTAAAGCCTGTGGAAGCCTGAAACCATTAACTTAAAAAAGCATAATGTATAATGCTAGTGCTGCCTCTATGGTGGTACACTGGGAAGAAGACTAAAGGCCGTTATGCGATTGGCTGTGAGATGCTTCATGTGACCAGGTTAATGTTATGCTTGTTCCAGTTGAAAGACTCTCTCTATAGTAAGATAATCTTTGGCTCCATCAACCAAATCTTATTTACAGTATCAAATAAGAGACAAACAAAATTTGCATGGCAATCCCAAGATTTAAAGCATAAACATTACTATTTACAAAATCTATATAAAATGACCCCTAATTGGTATTTTGTTGCTCACTGAGACACTGAAATATTCTTTTTATGGCAATTTTTGATATTTAAACTCTTGTTACACTGAATGTCATTTTATTTGGTGTCTTCTTTAAACCATGGTAAAAATGTATCATTATTACTCAAGACCAGGGGTCACCAAACTTGTTCCTGGAGGGCCGGTGTCCTGCACATTTTAGCTCCAACCCTAATCAAACACACCTGAATGAGCTAATCAAGGTCTTACTAGGTATACTTGAAACACCCAGCCAAGTGTGTTGAGGCAAGTTGGAGCTAAATCCTGCAGGGACACCGGCCCTCAAGGACCGAGATTGGTGACCCCTGCTCAAGACAAAATGTAATATACAAAGACACCTACAGTAAATGTAACGCTTTATTACATTTCATGCAGGAAACACCTTTTTGTCTTTAACACATATGCTAGATTAACAGGAGAACAACAATTATATCAGTTAACTATTTGTCTTAAACCCTTTTTTGTCTTTAACCCATATGCTAACAGTTAAATCAGTTAACAAACACCTACAAACCCACCAAGAACAAATATTAACTATAATGCACAAACATCAACAAGATTACAACACAAAAGTCCACATAATAAATCTTATGAATCTATTCTAACAGACCATTAAAATAAAATATGAATTTGTTCATTTGCATAATTTGAGCAGATTACTGGCAAAACTGATTTCTCTCTTTGTATGCTCACCTTTATGTGAAAACCGCATATATTTGACACTCTTAACAATGTACTTTGGGTTTGTAATCATAAGTTGTTTTCTGGTAGATTGTTAGGAAAAAGGATCGCAATTGACCCTTGACCTTTCACTAACAAACACACAAAAAAAGGATCGTGTCCACTAAAGGCTTGATTAATGTGTTGCATCTTTTACATGTTAATGGCATGAAGCTAATTACCTAAGGTTGCATTTATCATCATGTCCTGTTTTTATTACGGATACATTTTGCACACAGCCTTTCCCGGTTAAGAAATGCTGCCTTTGGCTTTGATCATTTAAAATAAAAATTGGAAGATTAAAGATTAATTGTCTTGTGCATTTTTCAGTAAAGAGAGTTGTTTTTAGTAGTAAGTCTCTAGCATGCACTTTCAAGATGAAGGTACATTTAATTATGTATATTAATAGCTTTGTTAAATAACTATAGTACTCCAACTTTTTTCTGAATGCATGTATATTTTATTCTAACGTGGCTATTTTATTAAAAGTGCAAAGCACTTAAAAATGGCACAGTTTTACCATGATTTAAAAAAGACACTCACTAAAATGACATTCAGTGTAACAAGAGTTACAAAAATTACCAAAAATATCATAAAAAGACTATTTCAGGACCACGGTGCTGCCACAAAATACTAATCAATGGTCAATTTAAAATCTTTATGCTGTAACACTTTCTCTTTCCCTGCATACCATTCAGAATATGCACTCACTCATGAAATGGTAAGGTTTATAATCAAATTAATACAAATTAAACCTCTTTAACATTACTAAATGTACATGCTGAATCACTATGTGTTGGTTTGCATTATTTCAGTTTTAAAGTTCAATTTCAAATGGTTTATTTTATTTTCAAGATCTGAGGTGAACTATCTGCTGCTGCTTTCAGTAGTACGGCAATAAATGTCATGTAAAATGGCATTCAAACTCACTTTATTAACATTGAATACTGAATAAAGCACATGAGGTGTACCTGAGGTGATCATTGTCAGTTTTCTGTTGTTCACCTGTGTGAAATGGAAGCTGTTTCTAATATTTCATTTCAAGGTGTTGTTTAGAACAAAAACTCCTTTAAAATGGAGAATATTCCTTTTATCGCATGCCATTGCTTTTATTTAGAACACAACTTAAATCAGCCTTTAGGCTCGATCGTCAGACTTACTCCTTTTTGGTCTTCGATCTGGCAACCAGTGCTTGCGTTTGTTTTGACCCAGGAATGTAATACCTATTTTAACCACTGGGTGTCAAATGTACACACTGCACCTATAACTATTGGTAGTCATGATGTCTTCTTCTTTTTCTTCTGTGTGTGACATGTGCTGTACCTCCCACACACAATCCGACATGTGCACACAGGCCTGTAGCCAGCTTGGTGAAAGGGGTGGTTCTTTTTTCTCAAAAAGTGAACTTTTTGCCATTATATGTCTCATTTTCTATTTAATTGTGAAATTTGAATATTGCATTTTAATGACATTTTAAGCACTATTCTAAATTACCTTGTCGGATGGTCATCATAATCACACTTTGACTATTTTAGCCAAAATAGAATTCAAATCAGTTTTGATATGGTCCGTTTTTGGTGCTTCACACCTTTTTATTGTACATTTTTTTGTATCAAGAATAAGGTCCAAGATTTGAAATAAAAGTTACTTGTAAATGGGTTTTTTTTTAACGATACAGTAGCAAAAGATGACTTCATATATGTCAGATTGTATGTTTTCCTGCACAGCTTGGACAGTTGGACTCATGAAAAATATTTGTTATTATTGGCCAAAACTGATTAGCTGAAGTTGCACTGAAGCAACAGCCAACAGAGGATTCTGCTTGGTCTTAAAGCCTTTTTCGATGGCTTATTTTCATCATTATGTCATAGCAGTCAAAATAGGACAAATGAGCTCATGTACGGAACAAATTCTGCACTTTTGTCAGTGACGGATCTGTCTTCCAAACCACCCAAACCCCTCCTAGCTACGGGCCTGGAACATAGATAATAGAACATTGATAATGTAAAGTCTGGATACTGGCCAAAATCCGATTATATTTTGTTTAAGCTGTCTTAGACCTTTAACTCATCAAAGGAATCTAGATAAAGCGTTTACACTACATTACACATATCAGCTTATTAAGCATAATCGGCTAAAGAACGTGCACAAACTTTTAAAACCAAAGACTCTTTAAGGCAAGTCATTTCACTTAGCGGCCATCTTTGAAACGCCTCTCGGGGTGTATGCTCGGGTATTCTGTCTGAATGGGGAAACATCAAACTCTCCAAAACTGTTTGTCAAGCTTACAATTTTAATACAAATTTGGAATCACCAATAAAATTAAACGTTTGTCTCATAAGTTTTACATTATCATCCTCTGGATAATGCTTCGTCTGATCGCGCTGGTCTTCTGAAGTAATTCACAACTTGGTCTTGATGGAGGATCTCCAAGTCTGTGGGCGTTTGAGTAGTTGCTGTCATGTGACGTGCGTTTGACAGGACAGACTGTACCTCACGTTCGCTTCATACAGATTACAAAACCAAAAAAACTTTTGATGTCAAGTGCGCTTGGTTCATTTAAAAGCTTCAAGCTTCATGTGTATATGTTTGTTATGCCTTAGAAGCAAGTATTTGCTGAGATTCCAGTGTGTTTGTTGACCACCAAACTGTCATAAAAGCACACGTCTGATCCAAGCTTATCCCCAAAGAAATGTCAGTTTATAGCGATTGATGATTGGCTCCTATACTAGTAGGCGGGGCTTCATTCGCCATATTGTCCATTACACTTTTTCCCATTCAAAACTATAGCAGGGACATGTCTTGTGTATTCTATAGTCTTTGTTAAAACTCAATGAAGGTTTAAAACATAAATATGATTTTTATATGAGTTTTATATGAATGGTCAGAATGATTCCCATCTTCATTCTAGAAGTTAATCACGTTAATTAAGCAATAATGAAATCGAAGATAATTATTCTGCATTAAGGACAGCTGTTTGCATAGCTTCTCAGTGAACTATGACACTGGATATTAAAAGTTGGTAAGTTACACCTGAGGGCCTTAAAATGGCCACATTTAATCATTTTTTTTTACTTCATTGGTTTAAATAATTCATTAAATAATTCATTCTGCAGGCGATTCCATAGTCATGTTACTATTCACGTTGAATCAAACTGTGTTACACAAGGGTGCTGGAGAACAGGGTTGAGGATCCAAATGCAGGTTTATTACAAGAATGATCAGACAGGCAACGGTCAACAGGGTCAAACAGATACATACAGAGAATCCAGAGTCGTTGTCGAAGAACAGGCGAATGGTCAGTCCCAGCGGCAAGCAACATAAAACAAATAGACATAGCAGGGGTCAAACAGTTTACAAGATACAGCACCGATGTGTTTGTGTGTGCTGTTTATATAGTCCTTGAATCAGTCTATGAATACCTTAAGCCGTGTGTCTTTGTGATCAGCAGAAAGCAGAAACTGGTGTGTGCGAGGTGCATGTCAGGATTTGCAGTTCTTTAATGTGGTGTGTGTGTGTGTAGTTCTCCAGCGATCCACAGGGATTCGATTGGTGGAGGTTGTGACACATTCCAGTTTATTCTTCTGCTTATTCAACAACTCTTATGGTGATTTTTTCATCGGGGTATATTTGGAGTTTCGCACTAGGCCTTCAGAGAATTACTACTGATCACAAAACTGTGCTTCCCTGATAAGCTGTGCATGACAATTGCAGCTTTTTCCCCTAAATTATGTTTATAATTTTAATTAGATTTATTGATTTACTTGATTTATTTATTTAACATGCTACACAACATTGTTTTGCTTTGACACCAGCCAACTGCTGTATAAAAAGGGGGTGTTCCAGACCCACATCATCATCCGTTTTATGACATTTCACGATCTGCCATGGCAGGAGAGGTCTTGCTTGACCCTTGAGACACGGTGACACCTTCCTATACAGGAAACAGGCTTGAGACGCGGTTGTTAGGATACAGCATGGGCACACAGTCCTAATGAGCTCATCTGAGGCTTGTTATAGTGCTTCTCTGCTGCTGCTCTCCAAGAAGCAGACGTTTCTCCAGTTTCCCTAATGGTTGCTTCAGAATGAGTGAGTGCTGGAACCGACAGAACTGGAACACTGGAATAATGTGGGTTTGACACACGGCGATTCTTGCATCAGTGTTTTCTAACAATCACAGCATTGTACTGTGTGCTTATTTAATTCTGATTATATGGAGAATCTTTGTTCCATTAAAGCTTTGATCACCTGTGGGTGGAGTAGACACTCAGACTGTGGCCTTTTGGGTAAATTGATTTTTTTTCTTCCATCATGAAATGCCAGGGTAGTAATTTTAGACCATGCATAAAAATTAAATCACAAAAACCCTACGAATCAATGCATAATATGTCCAGACATAATTTCTTTCTATTGCATTTTATTATTTTAAATGTAATTTTATTATTCATTCATTCATTCATTCATTCATTTTCGTTTAGGCTTAGTCCCCTTATTAATCTTGTTGCCATAGCAGAATGAACCACCAACTTATCCAGTATATGTTTTATGCAGCAGATGCCCTTCCAGCTGAAACCTATCACTGGGAAACACCCATACATTCTCATTCACACACATACACTACGGACAATTTAGCTAACCCAATTGACCTGTACTGCATGTCTTTGGACTTGTGGGGGAAACCGGAGCACCCGGAGGAAACCCACACGAATGCGGGGAGAACATGCAAACCACACAGAAATGCCAACTGACCCAGCCGAGGCTTGAACCAGAGACCTTCTTGCTGTGAGGCGAGAGCACTACATAGTGCCACCTTGTCGCCCTAATTTTATTATTATTATTATTATTATTATTATTATTATTATTATTATTATTATTATTGTTGTTGTTATTATTAGTTTTTGTCAAAGTACAAATGTTTCTTTAAATGACTGGCCTGCAAAGAGTCCTGACCTTAACCCAATAAAACTCATTTGACATGAATTAGAGTGGAGACCCACAAAACCTTCTCATTCAGCATCAGTTCTTGACCTCACAAATACAATTCCATAGATATATACACTAGATGTTGCTTATGTTATTGTTGTCTATTAGAAGGAATGCATCAATATAGCTGCCATTTTGATACAGGGTATTGCTCCTTTGAAGTGAATGTGGTTGCAGTGGCAGACTGGGCACCTGGAGCCATAGATATATGTATATACTGTATATACAAATATCTATGATCGGGAGTTTTCCCGGTGGTCAGTATGCAAATTGTTTTTTTTAGATTATGAAAATTACAATTGTACATCACTTTTCTACATCGATGGATAAGGGATCGCACAGGCATTGTGATAAGGAGCATGTGTTTGTGTGCATGGAAATGTATTATCCTCTCTCTCAGGAACAGGCACTGTTATGTTATCGGGCACGCTTATAAGTTATTTTAAAAAACAACAAACGTTCACTTAGCTGAAAATGAAACTAGGTTCTACAATCAGTGTTTTGTTATCATATTTCAATTACATTTTTGCTGATTTTATTCAAACAAACTAGCCTACGCCTAGAATTTTGTGCAAGTTGGTGCTACTTTGCCTAATGGTTAGTGCAGCAAGTGACTGTATTATCATCAATAACACTTGTTGAGCACAAAATGTAAAAAAATGAAATCTTACCTATGAAATGTTATGCTTTTATGCTTAATTTTCTTTTTTCTCTCATTACTACACCCGTAGGGAGTGCAAAATTCCAGCATTTTCAGATTGGCTTTGGTTCTGACTAGTGCGGTTGAATGACATTTGTCCTGGAAGCACTGTACAAATATGGCGGCTGTATTGACGCATGCTCTGGCCCCGTATGTGATATCTAGTGTATATATTTATGATGCACTTCTAGAAGAATGGTCAAAAATTTCCATAAACACACTCCCAAACCTTCTGGAAAAACTGTCACAGAAGAGTTAAAGCTGTTATAGCTGCAAAGGGTGGGTCAAATCCATATTTTATCCATAAACCCTACAGATTAACTTTGGTATGTCAGTAAACTTTATGTGCATTTAAAAATGGATGTCCTAAAACATTTGGCAATGTAGTGAATCTTAAAATGACAATAGGTTAAATCATTAGTTTCTTTCCCTGACACTTACAGTGTATGTTAACTGTTATAGATGTTGAATTATCATTTAAAGATGTTTTAATGTCAAAATATTAGATCAAAATCTGTGCTTTTTTAATTGCTTCACCTTTCTGAAAAAAGATTTAATAGCATTTCCATGATGTCGTTTTAAAATTCATGGTGATTTACAGTATAATGAGCGTTATCATAATCTCATTTATCTAACAGCTTGTTCGGTGAAAAAGCTATTTATATTAACCTCCATTTCAAGGTTGAAGGGGAGAATCCGGCAAAGCTCAGTATTTTCTGTGCTGGTAACTTAATCCAGCTATAGGGCATACAGGGGGAAATGTGTGGTCAGTGTTTTTTTGCTGTGTGAATTGGAAACACTGCACCGAGTATTTATTATATGGGAGCGTTTAAAATTTAGAGATTAAGAAAATTGCTTATTGATTTTGGCTTTTCAGTAGCGATAATCCACATTTATCAAGCTAGATTCACACGCAGTGTTAAATCGAGAAGGTCAGTTGTGCTGTTGTAAAAATATAGTTTTGTATGTGACTTACTTGTGATTTTTAAACCGAAACACTGAATATTCCTTTAGATTAATATGAATTTTCAAAGTATTATCACACTTGATTGTATTATTAGTGCAAATCTCACAATTTATATTTCCCCGCTAATGCATTTTTAACAAAGCATGTAAATGTCATGGCACAATGAGCGTTATTATAATCTCATACTTCCAACAGCTTGTTCAATGAAAAAGCCATTTACATTAACCTTCTGTCTTGAGGTTGCTAGGCTGTATCAGGCAATTTCTTTACCATTTTGGAAAACAATTCACCTCGGGATCACATGAACGCAGAGAACTGGAGAGTCATTATGTCTTGGTGTAACGTGCAGGGTCAGCATGGGTGACGCTTCTTATATTGAATCAAACTGACTGCTTGTGGTTAAATGTTAAGAGATTTCCACCTTTTCATGTAGGTCACTGTGCTCATTGTAGGTTCAGGTACGGCTCCCCGTCTAACCGTAGCAGCGAAGAGAAGGCATTCAGAAAATGTCTATTGGATGAATTGTATAATTTAGCCATTCGGCGGTATGAATGCAGCCATGCTTCCGTGTCTGGCACAAATGCCCATAGGTATGATTTGATGTCAGGAGGAGCAGGTGGATTTTCAAATTTAATTTCAATATCAATAGGTTGAAAGGAGCCATTTTCAATATCCATTTCTCTTGTAGCTTGTCTCATCGTGTGTTTCGAGAGGTAAGCATGCAATATATTGTATTTTATCTTGAAAATGTAAGACCTCCTTTTACTTTTTTCTCATTTTTCCAGATAGCATTTTTTTTTGGTACTACATCCTATTTTTTTGTAGCATTTAGAGTTTATGCATCCATTTACAGAGCCTTTCCTATATTTGTGTGTATGACTTTATCAGCTAAATGTATGAAAACTCCTCGCTCCTGATCCCACATCACGCTTTAGCACCTGCAGATTTATCCTTTCCATGCATCTCGATATGGTGAATTTAGCAAAGCCCTTGTCATTTCAATAGGAAAGACTGTCAGTCAAGAGCCTTAAATATTGAATGGCCTGGTAACTTAATCCACCTAGGACATGCAGGGGAGAATGGTGCTGTCAGTTGCTTTTCACAATACGTTCTGCTTGCCATACACAATTTATAAGGATGTTTGTATATTACGTTCAAAGATTAGAAAGGGCTGCTTGCTGATTTAGATTTTGCTCATACTGTGGTTTCCAATCACATGTAACCGCAAACTGCAGATATAACATTCAGATTATGGAAGGGTGTGAATTACAGGGGCTAGCAAATCTGAACCAGTATAACAGTAGGAAAAAATGAAGTTACTCATCTTCTTGACATATTCAAAACTAACTGACTTTCTTTCACCAGTAGACCACTAAATAATCTGTTCAGTGAAATGTTCACAGTTCTCATTTCCATAAGGAATTTTCATAAATGACAAACAAGCATTTTCATATTCAATACAGTGTTCATGTAATCAACAAAAATAAGGGTGTAAAGTATCTGTTGCCAATAGCTTGACACAAACAGAATTTTGGGAGTCGATTCAAATGTTATCACTCGATTGAATGGGCATTATCCATTATCAGATTATAGATATGGGCCAGTAGGGGCCTTCTGCACCTACTAGTAGGCTTAGAAGGCTGTTATCATCCATCCACATGGTTAATCAGTTATAGATCACATATGTGGCCGAAGGTTAACAAAAATTATTTATATTATTTATTAAATTTCCCATTAATTGTATTTTATTAACATCTACCCCTACCCCAACCCTAAACCCAACCATCACAATAATGTAAAAACAAATCTGGATCTGAAATCTTCTCTATTAGTATAGCTGATTAATCATGTGGATGAATGATAACAGCCTTCTGAGCCTACTAATAGGTTTCTGGTTTCCAGTAGTCATCCCTCTGCTCAGCTCTTCTTCAGAATCTGTGTGCTGTATAAAAAAAATGCCAAACAATAAAACAATCTTTACAATTCTTTCTTCACATTACAAAATCTGAAAGACTAAAGCTTAAAGACGTAATCACAACATGTACACCAAATCTTATTTACCTACAATTTATTACTTGTGTGATGGCTTATGACAATTTGTAGATTAGTTGTAGTGAAAATTGCAGCTCCACTTGATTTATCAACACCAAACACCCCACACTGCCTGAATTAAATCTTTGAAGAAAAGAAAAAACTAAGCCAAACACATTTAATAAAAAGTGTACACAATCAAGATTAGATTAGATTAGATTAGATACAACTTTATTGTCATTACACATGTACAAGTACAAGGCAACGAAATGCAGTTTCGGTCTAACCAGCAGTGCAATAGCAGCAAGTGCAGGATACAGGTATAAGTTATAAAGTGCAGTTATAGAGTAGATCAGATCAGAGTAATCACTAGCTCTTTGAAATATAAATTTACTGAAATGCTTCAAAATTATTTGTCTCCTGTTGATTAAATATTTGCTTACTGTATGACAGGATATATTTAGTAAAATCTCACCTGTTGTAGGTCAATCTGACCTCTGGGAATGTGCCGCAACCTTTAAAATGAGAAAATCAAATTTGGCCCAATTATTGTAAATTTTAGGTCTTAGATATTTGACTACTGTACTTTTATGAATGGAAACACTAGTGAAATCTCACTTTAATAAGTTAGTCTGCTCTCTGGGAACAACCTTTAAAATGAGACAAGTACATTTAAATGAATTACTGTTAATATTTATATTAAAATACTTTTTTACTGTACATTAATGGGAGATCCATTAAAATCTATATACAAATACCTGTAGTAGATATGTCAGGGAACTGTAAAAGTACCATTTTATGCACATATTGAGATATTGCAAATTCAAAAAACATAAAAAAAACCCCACACATTTAAAGAAGCATTACTTAACGAATGTGATGATTGAACAATTAAAATATCTGGTGAAAAATATTCCATGTATCTGGCTTTTTCTGGTGTTTAAGTGGCAGTTGTCAAACCGACTTAATGGTGCATATTCCGCACCTGCTGGATTGGAAGTATGGGGCACAACTTAAAGGACGCTGGTTCAGCATATGTTTTTAAGTTGAGTCGGCAAGTTAACAACTTTGTTGTTTCTACTTACCAAATCATGTTAAAAAACTAAAATGCAGAATCGCGTGTTACAGTGCAGACAGCAAGGTTCACGACTTGTTCAAATCCTAGAAAAAAAGCCTTTAAAATACTAATAAATCTCAACCAAAGTTAATTCCAAAATGCCATTTTAGAACCAGTAATGGATGGCTGACAATAATACAGTCCAGAGCTTTGGTTGTTGTTGGGAAATTTGAAACTGCTCAAATAATTTAGTGATATAGAACTGTGATGCCTTCAAGATCTGCCCAAAACAACTTCTGAAAATAAATGTACACCTTAGAATAATCATCAGTGTGACAAGCATTCAAGCAAGCATTCTACAGCCCAGTAGTATAAGGAATAATTGACAGGCCATTGAGTTATTAGAAAATTATAGATTTTTTTTTTTTCATTTATTTGATTTCAGTGATTTATTTCTGACATTCACTAGATTATAACCAATCAATCAGAATCAAACATCCAACAGCTCTGCAGCATAACAATGAAAGAAAAAAAAAAATAGTATCATGATTAGTAGAGTACTGTATGGTATAGCCACAAGAACCCACAATCAGAAATCTAGCTGATTATTTAATTGATTTAACTCTTAATACTTTATATATATATATATTTTTTTTTTTTTTTTTTTTTTTTTTTAAATGTATTTAATTATTTGTTACCCAGGATCACAAAATCTCATGATGCACGGGTATATTTTTGGGAATAGCCATTCACTGTATAGGTTAAAATGATCATTTCCAGATTTTCAAAATTGTATTTTGCCAAATATTGTAATATCCTAACAAAGTATACCCCAATGAAAAGCTTATATTTTCTGTTTTCAGCTAATGTATAGACCAATTACCAACCTACGTCACACGGGTCCCCGGTTGCAAAAAAATACACAGGCTGCAATAGTAAAGATGTCGTGTTGTGAGGTAGGATGCCAAATATGACTTAACTTTTACCATACACCACACTGGTTTTATGCTAACTGCAGATGTCTTTGGCTAAAAGGGAGCAGAGTTAAGTGTGAACCAGGGGCGTTGCTAGACATAAAGCTCTACCGGGGCACGTACCCCCTTCGCCCCTACCCCCGCCCATAAATATATATATTTATTTATATATATATATAAATACACTATTATTCACTATTATTTTGAAGAATAATTGTATAATAATAAGAATACTTTTATTTATAATATAATATATCATATTATAAATAAAAGTATTCTTATTATTATACAATTATTCTTCAAAATAATCTTAAATGTAATTGGAAAACAACTGGAGTGATGCTAAGATCATTTAAGAAATTACTTTTGCATAAATATTAATTTCATTTGAATTAAATTCTATAGACAATTCAATAAAATAAAAAAAAAAGATGTCATAGGATTATCTGTTGTAGACTTGACACATGGCAGATAATTAGGTTTGTTAAGTCTTACCTCCTGACTCCTCATCCCTCCTTTTTGCTTCATACAAAAAAATCTATCAGGAGGCATGCTTAGTAAGATCACCATCATATTGTTTAAACTTTAGTTTTGTCCACTTGCAAAACAAAAAAGGCTGTTACGCTGGTTTTCCAACGCATGAGCGGCGCGTAACAAGCAGCCTGCTTTTTTGGCGCGCATGTTTACTATCGGGACTCTCAGAAGAAGAGCAGCGCGTGCGAGAGGCGCGCGTGTTCTCTGCGCACACGCAGAGATGCGTCAGTTTGCTTTTTGATTACATTGCTTTCACCAGCGTTGGTTCAGTTGCACATAGAGAATAACGTCTTTATTTCGGAATGACCACTCTTAATAAATACACTTGCATATGAAGTAAATCATATCTCAATGCATTTACTGGGGCACTGGAGATTTTCACTGGGGCACGTGCCCCAGTGAATTGGGTCTAGCGACGCCCCTGGTGTGAACCTAATTAAAAATGCTGGACTCTGCAGTTCTCATGTTATATCAGGTAAGTTCACGCTATGCTGAATCATACACATTACTCGTTTTTGATTGCAGCAATGAATTCAGCAAAAACACTTAAATATGGTTAATTAAACTGCCGACACTGAATGCTAAGAATGAAACGTTAAAGTGTAAGTTATTAAGGTAAACATGGTTTTAAATTAACACATTCATTCAGTGACAACTTGTGACAAACTCCCTATATCGTTTATCACGGCACTTTGAATATTCGGTCGGAAATAACCTGCAAGTGTGACTTGAAAACAACATTACACTGTTTTTTTGACTGTGAACAATGTTGTACTTTGATAGTCATTGGCTGCTAATATGATATTTAGAGTTTGCAAATTATAAGTTTATGAAAGTTTATGAAATTATATTATTAAGGAGAAAGTCAGAATGTGCAAATATAAAACCAACTTTATCTCTAAGTTATGTGTAGGTTCACATACCCTGCCGTACAGATGCAGTTCTCTGTCAGAATGCAGTCGTTTTGCGTGTCGGTGATTAATTATTCGGGCCTTGTATAACGTTAACTCTGTCTTCTTTCCTTGTCTTTGACTAAGCAGAACCTCGGTTTTTAGCTCTACATAGTGTTGAAAATATTCATCCTGGAGCATTATTTCTTGCACATGACCACACAGAACAACATTGTTGGCATCCAAAGACTTGTAGATCTTCTCTCTTGTAAAATCACTTGGAGCTTCAATGAGATTGTATATTTGAGGCTGGATGCTTTGTCATTTCGTCTTATCCATTATCCAATGGGAGGGTGCTATCGCAAATGGACCTGTCAGATAAACGCCGCTCACTGTAACGCTAATATTGCCGAATCACTGTGCTTATCACTGGCTGACGAGCTGTTATAATACGCTGAAAGCATTATGTAAATAATATATATAATGTGTAATCAATATATCTTATTTCTAAGACAACAACAAACTCTGTACCGCATCAGATGTCAATACCTCGCTGTAAATGCTAGTGCTCCCGGTTTCTTTCTGCCACCTCCCTGCGCGCATCCTCATTGTTTACAAACATGGTAATTGGTCTATAAATCTCAAATTTAAAAATTGACTCTTATGTCTGGTTTTGTGATCAAACGTCACATTTAAAAAGAACATTTTGTTAGAGTCTAAATGCAGACATTTGGGTTATCATAGGTTGCTAAATCACAAATGTTGGATTATTTAAACACTCTAATCAGAGCTTTGTTAATATATATACTTTGAGACTATAATAATGAATTTGTAGGTAAACCCAGTTCAAATGACTAGATTTAGTAATACTGAACCTGACACTGTCAACAATGATATAACTTGAGGCACTATGAAAAGTCCAAAGTCAAGGTTAATCTGTTTAACCTGTGACCTTCCATATGAGGATGCCTTCTTGTTGAGATAAAAGGTTGTGTCACAGTAGGTGAACAGTTTCATATTACATACTGCTTTTATACAGCCAAATACTGCATATTTGCCATTCATTAATTTACTTAAAGGCGACACAGTGGCACAGTAGGTAATGCTGTCACCTCACAGCAAGAAGGTCGCTGGTTCGAGCCTCGGCTGGGTCAGTTGGCGTTTCTGTGTGGAGTTTGCATGTTCTCCCTGCGTTCGTGTGGGTTTCCTCCAGGTTCCCCAGTTTCCCCCAGAGTCCAAAGACATGCAGTACAGGTGAATTGGATTGGCTAAATTGTCCGTTGTGAATGAGTGTGTGTGGTTGTTTCCCAGAGATGAGTTGTGGCTGGAAGGGCATATGCTGTGTAAAAACGTGCTGGATAAGTGGCAACCCTGAATTTATAAAGGGACTAAGCCAAAAAGAAAATGAATGAATGAATAATTTACCTAAAAACATCAAATACATTTTTGCTCAAACAAATTGCCGCATTTTCTAAGTAACAAGATTAAATTATTTTTATTAATAACATCTTTGTCTTATAAATGTAAAAAACAAATATATAGAAATCTGATATATGGCAATGTATAAAAATTGCAAATATCACATACATGTACATATTTGTATTTTACATATATACAACATGTCATATATGGCACCTTTATTGAGACATATGGCAAAAATGGCTGCTTAAATTGATCAAATATGCACATAATAATTCAAATATGCACATATGTTCAATTATATTAGCTATAGAGTAATGTTATATATGTGTCTATATATGAACACACACACATATACATATATGAAATTACAATCATGAAAAATATATAAGCAGCCATTTTTATAATATTTTGAAATAAATGTCATATACAATGCCAAATCAGAAAAAAATTGGCACAGTATGGAAAGCGCAGATAAAAAGTAGTGATTTCTATATTTACTTTGACTTGTATTTCATTGCAGACAATACAACAAACATTATTTAATGTGTTCCTCGTGGTTATTTTTCTATGTATTCTATCTAAATAAATTTATTTATAATATCTTTTCAAAATAAACATATATTCCTATTTTGGGTCTTGCAAAACATAAAAAAAAAGTTGGAACAGTAAAGCATTTACCACTTTGTAATGTTGCCATTCCTTTTTACAAAACTTAGGGCATTTAGGGCTTAAAGACACCAAGTGATGAAGTTTTTCAGGTGTAATTTCATCCATTCTTCCTGCAAACAAATCTTAAGGTGGGCAACAGTACAAGATCTTCGTTATCACATTTTGTGCTTCAAAATGTGTCACACATTCTCTATTGGAGACAGGTCGGGACTGCAGACAGGCCAGTCAAATACCTGTATTTTCTTTTTCTGCCACCATGACTTTATAATGTGTGCAAAATGTCGTTTTGCATTGTCTTGTTGAAATATGCATGGATGTCCTTGGAAAATAAGGCAGCACATTGTGCTCCAAAATCTATATGTACATTTTAGCATTAAAAGTGCCATCACAGAAGTACAAGTTACCTTTGCCAGGGTAACTGACACAACCCCATACCAAGACAGACCCTGGCTTTTGGACCTGCTGCTGGTAACAGTTTGAATTATCCATTTCTTCTTTGGTCTGGAGCACACGCCATCTATTTCTCCCAAAAAAAATACCTGAAATATTGATTAATCTGACCACAGTACACGTTTCCACTGTGTAATGATTCATCCCAGATGCCTCCGAGCCTAGACAAGTTGACGGCGATTCTGGACACTGTTAACATAGGGCTTCCTTTTGGCACCGAACAGTTTTAGCTGTTATTTGTGGATGTAACTACATAATGTGGTACTTCACAAAGGTTTGCCAAAGTAATCCTAAGCCCATGTGGTGATATCGCTTATAAATGAGTGACGATTCTTGATGCAGTGCTGACAGAGGGAGCGGAGATCATGGTTGTTTCACTTTAAGATTGTGCCCTTGTCCATTACTCGCTGAAAATCCTCCACATTCCTTGACTCTTATTTATGTTATGCACTGTTGAAGGTGAAATGTCTGCCTATCTTTCTTTGAGAAACATTGTTTTTAAACATTTCAATAATTTTCTCACATATTTGTTAGCAAACTTGCGATCCTTTGCCCTTCTTTGCTCTATTGGAACAGACCTTTCGTGGATGTACCAAATCATAATTACAATCACCTGTTGACATCACTTGTTTCACATAATTGATCCAATTTACCTGATTACTAACCCTAAATTGCACCTGCCCCAACATTTTTTGGAATGTGTTGTGGGTTTAAACAACAGGAAAATATGTATAGTCACAAATTAAATGAAGTTGACCAGAAAAAAACATGAAATATTTTGTGTTCATACAATGAAATACAAATCAAAGTAAATTTGGAAATTTTTATTAGCGTTTTCCATACTGTCCCAACTTTTTCTGACTTGGGGTTCTATTAAATAAATGACATATATTTTATATGTGTAAAATCCAAATATAAACTTGTAGACCCTAAGTCATTCATGTAATTTGCATATATTTATATGTACCAGATGGGGAAACACAATCAGTTCCTGAACTGTCATATGGATAGAAGAAAATAATGCACAAGTCATATAAAAAGAGCAGCCTGAGGGGGAGCTGGATACATATGCTGTTGTGAACCTTTTTAAGGGCTTCCTGTAGCTGTACTAATGGAGCGTAACACTACCAACAACAAGGTCATGACTTCAACTCCCAGATCACATAGAATGAACCTTGAATGCTCTGTAAGTGGCTTAAATGCATCAGAGAATGTTGTCCTCTCCTCTGAGGTTGCATTTTTGATCTAAAATGAGATTTGAATCCAGGTTAAAATGGGTTTAGGGTTAGGGGGCAAGGTTTA
Source organism: Danio aesculapii (assembly GCF_903798145.1). Taxonomy (NCBI): domain Eukaryota; kingdom Metazoa; phylum Chordata; class Actinopteri; order Cypriniformes; family Danionidae; genus Danio; species Danio aesculapii. Next base: position 59,709,389 of record NC_079439.1, read on the forward strand.
TATGAAAATGCACCCCCCTATCTGCTTATTTAAAGGGTTAGTTCACAAAAATAATTTGTTATTAATAATCTCGCCCTCATGTCATCATAAACCACCTGAGACATGCAGGTTAAGAGACCCTTCCCTTTGGTTAAAATACATCCTCAAAACAGACCATTTGCCTTCAGAGATACGTTTTAAGCAAAACTAGTGATAAAACACTCTTTGGAAATTGGTTATTAATCACAACATTCACCCAAAACTGAAAATTCTGTGATCATTTATTCACCTTTCACTTGTTCCAAACATATTTGACTTTCTTTCTTCTGTTAAACACAAAACAAGATGTTTTGAAGAAATCTGGAAATTGGTAACCATTGACTTTCATAGTATTTGTTTTTTCTATTATGGATGCCAATGGTGACCAGTTTTCATTTCATAAAGGTTTGGAACCAATTGAGGGTGAATAAATAATGAGTAAACTTTGCATTTTAGAATGAACTATCCCTTTAAAATGTCATCTGCAGTTTGCCAGTAACTCTGTGAATTAGTCACAGCTAAAATACTGTATTTACACTCACTGGCCACTTTATTAGGTAAGTTTAACTGCTCGTTAACACAAATTTCTAATCATGGCAGCAAGTAAATGCATTTAAACATGTAGACATGGTCAAGATGATCTGCTGCAGTTAAAACTGAGCATCAGAATGGGTAAGAAAGGTGATTTAAGTGACTTTGAATGTGGCATGGTTGTTGGTGCCAGACGGGCTGGTCTGAGTATTTCAGAAACTGCTGATTTACTGGGATTTTCACACACAACCATCTCTAGGTTTTACAGAGAATGGTCCGAAAAAAAGAAAATATCCAGATAATATCCAGATAGCAGCAGTTCTGTCAGAGGAGAATGACCAGACTGGTTCCAGCTGATACCAAGGCAACAGTAACTCGAATAACCACTCGTTACAACCGAGGTGTGCAGAAGAGCATCTCTGAACGCACAACACATCTAACCTTGAGGCAGATGGACTACAGCAGCGGAAGACCACACCGGAGGCCACTCCTGTCAGCTAAGAGCAGGAAACTGAGGCTACAATTCACACAGCTCACCAAAATTGGACCACAAAAGATTGTAAAAATCCTGCCTGGTCTAATGATTCTCAATTTCTGCTGCGACATTTGGATGATAGGGTCAGAATTTGATGTCAACAACATGAAAGCATGGATCCATCCTGCCTTGTATCAACGGTTCAGGCTGGTGGTGGTGGTGAAATGGTGTGGTGGATATTTTCTTGGCACGCTTTGGGCCCATTAGTACCATTTGAGCATCATGTCAACGCCACAGCCTACCTGAGTATTGTTGCTGACCGTAACCATCTCTTTATGACCACAGTGTACCTATCTTTTGATGGCTACTTCAAGCAAGATAACACGCCATGTCATAGAGCATGAATCATTTCAGACTGGTTTCTTGAACATGACAATGAGTTCACTGTACTCAAATGGCCTCCACAGTCACCAGAACTCAATCCGATAGAGCACCTTTGGGATATGGTGGAACAGGAGATTCACATCAATGGATGTGCACCCAAAAAATCTGCAGCAACTACGGGATGCCATCATGTCAATGTGGACCAAAATCTCTGAGGAATATTTTCAGTACTTTGTAGAATCTACGAAGGATTAACGCATTTCTGAAGCCAAAAGGGAGTCCAACCCAGTAGTACTAGTAAGGTATATTTAATAAAGTGGCCGGTGAGTGTATATTTACAGTGTATCACCATTTATCTTGCTCTATATGTATTTACAGTATTGTATATTTTTACTGTAAAATATATAGTAATTTACACAACGAAACTAAAATACAGTAGCATTCTTCACACCTGTCCTACAGTAAAACACAGACAGTTATATACGGTGTGATTTAAAACAATCGTTAACAGAGTTGAAATAGTTGGGAAAAAACAGAAATACATAGAACAATATATTTAAGTTTTCTCAAAAAGATGCATGATCAGATTTTCTTTTGTGGTTAGGAAAAAGTGCAGTAATATGACATTTATTTTACAGATTTCAAACCAAGAACATCACCTGCAGTTGCTTTACACATATAGCTTTTGCTGACAGATACCTTCTTTGTTCTGAGAAACAGCTGCTAGAGAGAAATTAAACAGAGAACGGCTGAATGAAGCAGTTGTGTTATTGGATGGCAAGGATTTCTAACATGTCAATCTGCACCCAATTTACAATTGAAGATTAGTTGTTTATGCTTCCCTTGAGTATTTTTTTCTCATCTCGGTTTGGTAATTTAAGGCTGGGAAAATTGCAATGCACCTCTTGTGAAGCAGGCATTGTCTGTGAATTGCCTGCCTTAATGTATTTGTGCCAAATTAGCTGACTAGCTTTAAAGGTAAAGTTGCCTTGTGGTTAAATATATGCAGTGTCCTTCTTGATGGTGTTGCGTTAATTTGATGAAAGGTCAGCTTTCGTTGCTTTAGAGGCTTTATAAAAGTAATTCTCTTCTCTTCTCTTCTCTTCTCTTCTCTTCTCTTCTCTTCTCTTCTCTTCTCTTCTCTTCTCTTCTCTTCTCTTCTAAATCCCCAGAGAGCCTGCTTCTAAAATTGTGCAACCATGTCATATTTTAGTATAAACAGGGGCAGACTAAACCAATAAGCGAGATAAGCAGCCGCTTAGGGCCCCAGGGAATTAGGGGACCCCGACCAATGCTAAGAAGCCTTTATTAATCCTATAGCTTTTTTATATATTTTCTATCATATATTGTAAAATCTGTCTATATCCATTAAGATTTTAACGTTATTACTTCTTTTCAAAACTGGGGGCCCTCATGAGTAGTGGAACGTTCCTTCCATAGCGCACATGCAAATATTAAAATCGAATCATTCACAAAATGGCTAATTAATTGTACATATAGTTAGTTTGTGTACTTGCTTTTTATTTGTGAAATTACTGTGAAATAATCCACTTAAAATATATAATTAACATGCAGTTCATTTAAATTCAAGAGTTCACACTTAGCTGATGATTGATGATAAAGCTTGTTTGGTATGTTGTCCCGGGAGAGAGCACTGAGCTCATAAGATCCTCGAGCCCGGGGCTCCCTACCATTTGCAAGGCGAGAGGGGAGTTTGAGCTCAGGTAGATCTGTAGTAGCTAATGAACAGATAGGTATATCTTAAGAGATAACTACTTACTAGGTGCATGTCTATGGTGCTGATTTGGATTAGTCAATTAACTTAAGTTGCATGTTTTTGGATGGTGGGAAGAAACCGGGGAACCTGAGGGAAACCCACACAAGCACCGGGAGAACATGTAAACTCCACACAGAAACGTTGACTGGCTTGGTAAGGACTAGAACCAGTGATGTTCTCACTGTGAGGCAAGTAGTAACCACTGGACCACCGTGCCAGCCATCTGGGAAAGGAAGAGGAGTAGGGGTGGAAGGGGGGCTTCTTCAAAACGAAGGTGGCTGTGATATGGAACTTAGGGTATTTATAGTGACTTAGCAATCGTCTGATTGGTGAATCTTAAATTGGATAACGCGGGACCACCCACAAGCTATCATAAGCACGTGATCCTCTCAAAATTAGCTTATAAATAATCTTCACAACAAGACAAACAAACAAATATTTATAGAAAATGAGAGTTTTGATTTTTAATGATAGGGCCCAATACCTGGAATTGCTTAGGGTCCCCAAATCACTTAAGTCCGCTTCTGAGTATAAAGCAGTCAAATATGACTTAAATGATTAAATAAGTGTTTGATATACAGTATGTCTGTTTTGTTTTAATTGAAGTGTTTAATTTCACCTTGCAAATTACATAACAAATAATAAAAAATAATAATATATTACTACTATCACTACTACTAATAATCATAATTTTAATAATAATAATAATAATAATAATAATAATAAGAAGAAGAAGAAGAAGAAGAAGAAGAAGAAGAAGAAGAAAAAGAATATTAATAATAACAATAATAATATACAATTCATTTGCATGTGTCTAGCGATGGGAGGACTTGAAATATGCAGTGGCATATTTCATTTTATTTTATTTTGTTTAAATATGTTTTCCTTTAAATATTTATTATGTAAATGATTTTAAAAATGACATTTCTTTTATTGGAGAAAAATAATAAACAATATATTCATCTTTTTTTCGCTTAAAATATCATGTTTTTCAAATATGAAAATCAGCTTATCCACCCATGACCCACCCATACGTAAATATGCAGCCTATTTTTTTTATCACCAGACCAGCGCATTAATGGCAGCACCCACAGATTCAGTCATTCATTTTCTTTTCGGCTTAGTCCCTTTATTAATCTGGGATCGCCACAGCGGAATGAACCGCCAATTTATCCAGCACATGTTTTACGCAGCGGATGCCCTTCCATCTGCAACCCATCTCTGGGAAAGCACCCACAGATATAACTGAGAAATTATGTGCTGCTATTGCACAGTGTCACCCACGTGAGCGAACTCGTCCTGAAGATAGGGGGGAAATTAAACATGCTAGACTTTCTGCGATGGTGTTGTGAGGCATCGCAGGCACGGTATCGGTTGTCGTGAACTATGCTACATTACACTAGAAGAAACAATTGAATCTTATGTCACGACGATTTGCCGTTTACGAATCTCTACGACACCCTACGTCAAGAAAATCATGCCAAAATCGTATGATCTGACCAGGGCTTTAGACGGATTTGGTTCTTTAATGTATAAAGTGGTACGCTTTCAGAATGAGCCTGGGTTGAGATATTGTCTAAATGAATGCTTTCATCTCCCCTCCTTGCCACTTTTCTTTATTCTTTACTACTCCCCTATATCTCCTTTCATTTTCTGTGTTCTCTCCATCACTCCTCCCATCTCATTCTCTCCTGTCCTCCTCTCCCTCTTTCGTTCTCTTCACCTGCACCCCTACTACCTAATGAGTTCAGACAGAGCATGGGCGTCAGTAGGGGCAAAGTCAGAGCTGCTGTGGCCTGAGGCACTAGCATATTCCAACACACCGCTCAGAGAGACAGTGAGCGATTCCACAGGCAGACTCTCTGATGTGACCCCAGACACAGAACACGCGCACAGAACTTAGAGGAGGTGCATTATCTTGTTTGGATGGAGGATGCCTGCCATGAGGTCTCAGATGGGTTGTTTCTCAGATGGCGCAGCAAGACATGAGCACTCAAATATACTCTATTAGGCACAAACTGCTAGAATCAGGTTGGATTCTCTTGCTGACAGAAAAACATTCTTAGTGGCATAGGTGCTGGAAACATTCTTCAAAGGTTTTGGTTCATTTTTACATGATAGCATCACATAGTTGGTGCAGATTTGTTGTCTGCAATCTCCAGTTCTCTGTTGAATTCAGATTTGAAGAGAAGCAAATACGTATATGTAAAATTTCTGTCTAATATTAGCATTTTTTTTCAGGCTCCGATGTTTATGTTCAGTTATTTCATTTTAAAGGCGATGAAAAAAAGTACTCTTTGCCATAAATGTGAAATTACTAAACCTATGGACAGGAAAACACTCTGAGAAAAACGCTCATTTTAAAAGAAAATTTCAGATGGCACCAGTGGTGAAAAGAGCACTGAAAAATCATACTTAAGTAAAAGTACCATTAACTAAAAATGTAGTGCAAGTAGAGTAACAATATCTGTTGTAAATATTACTCAAAGTATGAGTAAAAAGTAAGAGTAGACCTTTCAAAAGTACTCAAGAGTAGTGAGTATTGCGCTGTAATTTGTGTGTAAACGTAACATTCTGTAGTGCATTTAGTTGTTTCCCAGCAGGCACACAACATCAAAAGATGTTAATATTAGGTTAGATTTAGGTTTTGATGTCAGGTGACCAAAATTTAATGTCTAGCCAGTGTCTAAAGACAACTTTATTTTGATGTCCAATAACGACGTCAAATGACATGAATATTTGGTTGATTTTAGGTTTGTGTTGGAAAGTGACCAAAATCCAACATCTTAAACCAACGTCATATTGAAGTCAAATACTGACATTTATTCATCAGGTATGGCAACCAAAATCCTACATATGAGAGATGTTATATTGGTAAAGTCCACACAATGTCAAGCTGTAACATCATTAGACATTGATTTTATGTTAGATTTAGGTTGCGATGTCAGGTGACAAAAACTTAAATAGTCAGCATCTAAGGACAATGGTATTTTAACGTCCAATAACGATGTCAAATGACTTTGATATTTGATTGATTTAAGGTTGACTTTAGGTTTGTGCTGGAAAGTGACCAAAATCCAACAACGAGCCATCATCTTAATCCAACGCCATATTGGCGTCAAATACTGACATTTATTCATCAGGTATGGCAACCAAAATCCTACATCTGATAGATGTCATAGTGGTAACCTCCACACATTGTCAAGCTGTAACATCATTAGACATTGATTTTAGGTTAGACATGGGACATTGACGTCTTCCTGACATTGTGTTCTGATGTCAGCTTGATTTTCATTTCCAAACAAAATGCAATGTACCCACGACAATGGGGTACAACGTCAATCTGATGTCATATTGCCTGCTGGGTGTTTAAGGCCATTTCGGTCATCATACAATAAAGATGCTTCATCTTCTCTTCAGTGACATGCATCTAAACAGTCTCTGGATCAATGCGTGTAAAGATTTTGGACCTCTTCTTGGACACTTTTAATGCTTCCAAACAGTTTCCTGCAATTATAGATCGCCCATGTCTTGAGGTAGACAAGAAAAAAAAAGTAGTGACTTCAGGTTAAAGGAAAGTAGTGGAGTAAAAGTACCAATACAGCACCAAAATGGACTCAGGGGAAAGTAAAAGTAGACATTTTGAAAGTACTTAGTAATTTAAGTATTTGTAATTTGTTACTTTACACCACTGGATGGCACTTAGAGGCTTTTGCATCTGAACACTTCATTTGTTGGCTGTGGAGGCCATTTGAGATGAAGACAGGAGTGGTAGTGGTCAGGTATTCTGCTGCAGAAGCTTATCATGGTTTGACATGTACATTTTGTTTTTAAAGGTTCAAGAAACCCTGGAGTACTTTTTAAAAATGTTAACAGATTTGTGTGTGTTGAGCATCAGTTAAGACAACGTTAGCACCTATCAGCTTTAATTGTGAGGAAAACTGGATAATTTTGAGCTTATGTCAGCTAATTTCATTTTCCGGGCTTAAAATCATTTTTGGTGCAGGATCAAAATTGGTGACGTAGAGCGAATTTGCTAGTGGAGTGATGACGTGTCGGTTTCTCATTATTATTCATAGTGGAGTTTTCTTATCCTATGAGAAGACCCTGCTTCTTAATTATTCATGAGAGCATGTGCTTTCCGAAGGCAAGGCAGACTTGCCAAGCTGTAAGACTCAATCCCTGGGTGTGACCGTGTCTATGCACGGGTCGTATGTGTTTTTTTCCATGATCCCATGGGCTTTGATGCATGTTTTTCCCCATGATTCTGTCAGGGCGAAACAGCAAAGCTGTTGGTTTGCAAAAAGCATTTTTGTCGGAAGAGCTGTACAAGAAATGGAGAATGGCGGACTTTGTTTTTTATTAGTTAAGGTTGTTACTATTCAGACACATCGCCATATTCGTGCTGCTGTGTTCGCCTATTTTTAAAATCCTCCAGATTACCAACAGGGTTAATGGTTGGAATAGACAGGGCAAGAGACCTGCTGCATTGCTATCCACTGTGTCTGCATTCAGACCCAGGGATTGAGGAGGAGAGAAGTCTTCCTCATGTATAGTGTTTGTATAAACATGATTATCTTTAAAATGACTTAACAAATGTAGCAGGACATTAAATTACTAACCATTTATTTCTTTGCATTTTAACTCTGTAAACTATAAAATCATGGGTCTCCTCGCGGTTTGAGTCTCATTTTTTGAGCCAACTGACAACAATTGTTCACTCCTCTCTTTTTCCCCTGCTCTGCAGGCCACGCCTACTCCTCCCTCTCCTCGCAGTGCTCCACGCCCATCTTTGAGCATTTTTTGAAGACTTAAACTGAAAGAGGGGGGGGGGGGGGGGTTATGAAAATATACGCTAGATTAGGATTTTAAACTTATGTGGAAAGTAGAAATTCGGGTGCATTGCACATTATGTGCACTTAAAAAATGACTTTTGCTGTTTGTTCAAAATATTTTATTTAAATTAAGCTGAAAAAATAAAACTTTTTTTTAATGTTCAATCCACTTAAATTAGTAAAAACTAATAAATTTACTTTATTCCATCATGCTGTCCCAACACAAATCGATTGTGTGGAACCATAGACTGTAAAAGATATGGACGTAGTATCTGTGACATCACCCATTGGTTTCTGAAGAGAGCAAATGAAGCTACAAGTAGTCGTGGCCAACTTCGCCATCTTGTTTGTGCATCATCACACCGACCAAGGATTATCAAAAAAGGCCAAGGAGGTGGAGCGTCAGTGGAACTACAGACGCCTGCTAGCATTTTGCTTAGACAGGCTTTTCTTTGGTAGAAACGCTTAATACTTTTCGTTCAGTATACGATTCGTTCGTGTTCTGACCACATGTGCTTGGTTGTATACTATATCAATAAAGTGTTTAGTCTTTTAAAAACACTGTTGTAATACATTGAGCTACTAAGCATTGTTCTTATGATGTTTTTCTAGAGGAGGAAAATGCAAATTACTTCCAAACACTTCAAATATAGTCTGTGTTAGTTAATGCAAGGATATTGATGAAATCCAGCCATAACACTGTATGACAACGTTTCAAATGACTGTCAGATTCTGGAATGCATTCGAGTTCTAAAGAAAATTATAAATGATAAATTATCTTCAGTAAAACAAATACATTTATAGATATGGTATGTAAGTATATAATTTCACTCACCTGGGAAATGGAGGCAACTTGAATGGTTTGTGAGCACAATTAAGTGCACACAGCATGCCATATTATCTGATAATTGTAGAAAATAATTCTGAAAGCCAATTGACTGTGCAAAACAACATAAAACAAAACAAAATACGATGTATATGCCAGCAAGTTCAGCGGCTAATCAGCCAGAATGACATGACAGCGACCAGCGAGACCTAGCTGTCACTCAAGTGGCCACGCCCTTAATTATGCAGACTTTATATAACTTAATATAAAAGAATCAGATGAATTATAAAAAAAACTCTCCCCCCTCACAGTTGTCATAAAGGGTAATATTAGCTATATTCACCAAAACCATCTTTCGTACCAGGCTGTAAACATGTTTTTATCAGCTGTAAAATTGTCCAATTTAGCATTGCAGTCAGTAAACATCTGCAGTTGCGGGAGCCAGATCCCAAAGGCCAGTCGATGAATTGCAGTTTCAGTTACTTCTGTATTGGCTTCATGGAGGAGAGCGGGAGGTAGCTGCTTGTGTGGAACCCAGAATTTTTTACATTGTGTACTGTAATACAAGTGTTTTTGTGGCATTCATGACAGGAAAAAAAAATCAACTAAAAAGCTTCTGATTTATCATAGTCATCATTGCGTCTCATGGAGGGGCTGCAGGTGAGAGTGAGTGCTTTGTGTTGTGGCTCATGGGATAGACACATGTCATTGCATAACTGTATATGGACCATTTTTCAGCTAAACTAAATTCCTTTTTCAGCTAAAAAAAATTCCTTAGAAGTAAAAAGTACCTTAGGAGCCAGGTTTGGCTCGCTGGCCCCCTGTTAAATAGCCCTATGGCTTGAAAACAGAAGATTGATAGAGCAGATGCTGCGGCAATCCTGTGACTGAAAACTATGCGCAAGCTCTGATCTGCTCATCTAATAACTGAACAGGGCAATAACCAAAAAAAAATAAAGTTGGTTAATTATAAACTTTTTTCTATATTTTTGTCTCATCTATTTCATCAATGAAACTGCATTTTGATGTAGTCACTGTCAGTATCTAATGAGACCCATCTCATCCTGTCTTCATCTTGGGGAAAAAAAGGTTGTCAACTAATAGTTTTTGTAATTTTTCTCCTTAATGAAATAACATTGATCCACTCCCCAACCTCCTGCCAGGACCGGGAATCAAACCTAACCATTAGGCCACAACTACCCCTGAAGATTCTGGAAAATGATTTAGGCTGCATTTACACTGCATTGTTCAAGTGACTCAATTCAGATATTTTTCTCCCATGTGGCACAGATCTGATATGGCCCATGTACGTGTAAGCAGGAACAAATCACATGGATTCCGTTTTGCTCAAATCAGATTCAGGCCTTGTTTATATGTGGAAACTTATCCGATATGAATCGGATCTGTGTTCTCGTGTCTGCAGTGTAAGCAGATAGATCAGATTTTCACCTGTCAATGCGAGTCACGCGTAGCGAATGACGTCAAGTCTGACACTTTCTTTTCAGAACAGACTTCAGTGAACAGTCCCAAACCTTAAATCTCATACACGAGGACTAAAACAGCTTTTATATTGTCATATAGCACAGGTATTTAAGCATGTTAAGAGCGAGAGATGTCTGCCATGTAACCAATATACATTAATATAAAACTAGTGCATACATCACGTGCATAAATCATGCCATGGACATTACATTAAGATGACTAAAGGTTAAAAAAGCCTATATATCAAAAGAAGACGGACAAATGAGAACCTTTCAGTCATAAACTATAGTAAAACAGCTTGTCAAAAGCTGCGAACAGATTACATACAGGAATTGAAAAAAGAGCACTTTTTAATTATCAGCTGTTAGTCAGCGCCCGTTTTTTTTTTTCCTGGTCATTGCGCCTTTGCCGTGTGCTGTGTAAATGCAGACGATCAGATATGACTCACTTTTAAAAGATGATGTTATCATCAAAAAAATCGGATACAGTTACAAAATCATAATTGACCATCAAGATCTGCAGTGTAAATGCAGCCTTAGAGGCTCTCTGTTTCTTACTTACCGAACAAAAGGCAAAGTAATTAAAGTCAATGTTGGATTCCACCGTTAAGCAGTTCAGAAAGGTATGTGCACACTTAGGGCTCTATTTTAACGATCGAGGTGCAAAATCTAAAGTGCATGGAGCAAAAGCATTAAGGGCATGTCCGAATCCACTTTTGTTATTTTAAGAATGGAAAAATACACTGTGCGCCCCGGCACATGGTCTAACAGGATTGTGCTTATTCTATTAATGAGTTATGAGTGTGTTTTGAGCATAACATGCATTAAACCAATCAGAGTCTCATCTCCTATTCTCTTTAAGAGTCTGTTGTGTCGCACCATGGTGCATTTGCTATTTACATGTTAAACAGACCAAAACAGTCTGACCATCTGCAGCACTTGGATAAAGAATGAGTCTCCTCCATTCAGCCTCTTTTCTTTCACTTTACTTTTACTCTTTACTTTTTATGGATAAGGAAACGTTGTTGTACGCACTCCACTGAAGACATCCATTAGCCTACATATTTAATTTTGTTTGTTAAGCGCAAAATATTTCCAGCAAACAAATTAATGAACAATAATAACGAAGTGTGGTCAAAAAAACTTTTAAACAAAGAAGCTTTAAACAAAGAAGTAGACAGTCTGTTTAAAGATACTTTCTTCATTCCAGGGCCATTTATATCAATGTTGATATTTAGCCTCACCATGTTGATGTTTCGTAACATCTAGTTTTTATGAGGTGATCTGTTACCTCGTAAACCCCAAACTGGAGGACCAGAACATACAATTATACACGATGGACAATTTAGCCAACCCAATTCACCTACAGCATGTCTTTGAACTCATTCATTCATTTTCTTTTCGGCTTGTCAGTTTCTTTTCGGCCTATGTGGGAAATCGGAAACACTGCGCCACCGTGTCACCACGTTCAAAGATACACTCATATAAAATTGACCTGCACCTCATTTTGAATGCATACATAGTACGAGATTTGTTACTTTACATAGTAATTCCAGTCCTCACTCATCAGGTTGCGGAGGTAACTCAGCTATTGATAGACAGCATTTATCTTTTTAATTTTCCATGGTCCAGTAGTGACATACACTCTCAGAAATAAAGGTACGGGAGCTGTCACTGGGGTGGTACCTTTTCAAAAGGTACACATTTGTACTTAAAGGGTCCATATTGATACCTCAAAAGTATATATTAGTACCTAAAACTTTTAAGAGGAACACTTTTGTACTTTTTAGGTACTAATATGTACACTTGAGGTATTAATATGGAGCTTTTAGATACAAATTTGTGCCCTTTGAAAAGGTACCACCTCAGCGACAGCTCGCGTACCTTTATTTCTGAGAGTATATAATACATGAAAGTGTAATGTTGCCATAACTCCACAAAGCTTTTTTTTTTCATGTCATGGACGCAGCACTGTCCTCTCTCTTTCATTTTGTTACTTGAAAAGAAATGATGTGCTCCTATTGGTAAATGTCACCCACTGACAGAACCTGTTGTAAACAATGGGGGGAGAGGGGGGATTAAACATGCCTAAATTTTGGTATTTCCTAGTGTTGGGTTGTGGCTGGAAGGGCATCCTCTGCATAAAACATATGCTGGGTAAGTTGGCGGTTCAATCCACTGTGGTGATTTCTGATTAATAAACCACAAAAGAAAATAAATGAATGAATGAATTTTGGTATGATGTTATGAAGCATCGCAGTTGTCTTGTGCTATAACACACTACACAATAAGTGTGTAAATCAAAAAGTGCAGGGGTCCAAGAACTGATCCCAGAGAAACTCCCATGATCAGCTGACATGCTTTGGATACCTCTCCCCTCTAGGCAACCCTGAAAGATCAATCATTGAGATAAGACTGAAACCAGTGGAGAGGGATTCCAGTAAACCCCATTGAATCTGATGATTCACCATATCAATGACAGTAGACAGGTCTAGTAGAAGCAGAATTGATGATTTAGAGCTCCCTTTAGCAATCCACAGGGCTTCAGTGACTTATAACAATGCAGTCTCAGTGGAATATCCATTTTTGAAGCCTGAGTGGTTAGCATCCAGCAAGTTGTTCTGTGAAAGAAATGTTGAAACCTGGTTGAAGACAACACTTTTTTAGTTTTTTGGCTATAGATGGGAGCAGAGAGATCGATCTGTAGTTTTCTGTTATTGAGGTGTTCGTTTTAGGTTTCTTAAGGGGAAAAATGCTGGGGATGTGTGAACGATTGCTGGTAGAACAGCTGAAGCAATGTCCTGTACAAGGTGAAAAGGAATGCGGTCCAAGGAGCAGGCAATTTCCAAAAAAAATAAATAAATCAATAAATAAAACTATTAGATTTATTTTATTACAATTAATTTTATCCATAATTTACAACATAAAATAATAATAAAAAAACAACAACATGCAAATAAAAAGTTATCAGCATGCCCTGGGGTGATTACGTCAAATTAACAACACATCAATAGCATCAGTTGCAGCAGATTGACTTTAAACCAACATGTTAAACTGTCCAATACCTTTCTGGCACTAATGTACATTTAAAATAAATACAGGCCGTTGCTGAACATGGAGAATGATCTCTATTTTGTTGTCATACCATTTAACCTTAATGATTACTGAGATACAATACAGTTCTGTATATCAATGTGCCTGATATATGTGTAGATATGGTGGTAAGCTGCTGCTTGAGATCAAATGAGGCTATGAGAGAGTGGAAATCTGTAGCATAAGGTTTCTGTAGGTGGAAGTTACTAAAGATTAGAAATGGACTATCGTCCTCTGGGAATGAGGACAATAGGCTGACTATAAACTCCTCAATAACAGTACCCAGCAGAACAGGAGGCTGATAAATTACCAAGTTATGGATTTTAATTGGGGGTGTTATATGAGATGCATTAAATTCAAAGGAAAGTATTTACTTAGGATTTTGAAACAAGGAGACCTGTATCCTACCCCTTTAGTATGCGAGAGAAGAAGTAATTGCTGAATAATACAGCAGGTGATTGCAAGTCCTCCAGAGGAATTCATAGGTCTGTACCATGAAACCAGATTAGCTGGTTAGTAAGTTAATTTTTAGTGAAAAGTGTACCAATCTTGGATTTCAGGTACCATGAAGGCAGCTCAACTTTAATAATTTTTTGTCACCATGTTTTTTTTATGCTGCATGGCTAACCCATACCTGCCAACATATGTATCTGATAATCCAGAAGACCAGGGTGGGGAGGGTGGTAGAAGGGTGGGGTGGAGTGGGCTGGCCAGTGGTGGTGTTGGTGGCAATGGTGAATGGGGGAGAGGTTTCTGAATAACGCATCTTAGTAACAGTACTATGCACCAGGTTTCGGGCAGCCGCTGTGATGAGCAATCCCGGGGTTTTATGGACTGTACCAAAAAGATGAGCTTGATGAACTGGGGGTTGAAATTATGGAAGCTTTCCAGAAGAAATAACAAAACGGGAGGGTGGTGGGAGATGGGTCTGAAATACAGGAGTTTTCCGGGAAAAATGGGGGTGTTAACAGGTATGGGCTAACCTACTCTGGGACATCTTATTTTCTGAATTAAATATCATAAACTGAAATTCCATGAATCAAATATAGGCACAGTTACACATTTCTGAATAAAAGACACTTTTAGTTTTAAAGTTCAGTTTTTAGTAAGAAAATAACTTTTAAAAAAATCATATGATTTAATGGAATTATTTACTATAATTATTGTAGATGATTCATATAATGATTTCCATAACCCATTACATATATGCAACAGGTTTTAATAATTTAAGTTATATAAACATTTACAGTTATAGAGCTGCAATTTAAAGCTTTAATTATTTTTTTTTTTTTTATCAGATAAAGATTTAAATAAAGGTTAAATATGATCTTGGATTTTTTTTTCGTCTTACAGTATATATTTTCAACTATACTAAGGCCCAATCCCAGTTCTACCCCTTACCTCATCTTGTGTGTTCACGTAAAGGGGTAGGGGTGTTCCAATTCTCTTTAGCTTGAAGGCATAGGGCTAAGAGGAAGTGCTAGATAGCCCTTGAAACAGAGATTTATCAGGACCACACTCGAAACCAAGGAGTACAAAAATTTCCCAGAATACACCATCACAATGGCAGCATTACCCCATTATATCAATATGATTAGGGTTGGGACAACAGACGATTCCATCGGCGATGGTCGATTGACATCACGATGCTGAGCCGGCATCACCGATCCTCCGTCCTGCCCTGACGCAAACCAGCTCACGAAAAATACGTACCTAGGTCCCGTTTACACTAATCCATCTTAGTTTTAAAATGCCATTTTAGAACGAAAATGATCCACGTCCACACTGGCATTTCATCTAGCATTTCTGAACAGCCCTCCATCCGCTGAAAATGCACATCACGTGACCACACACACACACACACACTGTCATGCGCTTGGCTGAGCTCCAGAGAGCAGTGCACATTGGACAGTTTATCAAGGATGTATCACTTGATCGAGTCTCACTATAGTTGTAAAATATGATATTTAACGACTCTTCTGTCTTTTGAATCTATCAGGTAATGTGTCACAGCATCAGTACACTGCTTCTATCTTTCCCTTTCACGCTTGTACTTAGTAGTTTTAGTGTAAACCTAAATTGTTGGTTGGTTCCTGTTGGTTGTGCACCTTTTTTACCAACCAAGTGTGTCGACGTCATTATAACGACACAGATCACTCTGCCTATTCATGCCAGAGTCCCACGGAAAAAGTGATTGACAGGTGGCAATTTGTGTGTAACTTTATTCATTTATGATTTGGTTATGGGTAAAACAAAGACCATGCGGATCAGGCAGTTAAAATGGTAGGTTACAAATAATTAATTTGTTATGAATTAATGAATTATTCATAAATAATTAATTCACCGTTGCCTATGATGACAATGCCTTCGTCCATTGCGATGTTCCACATTAGACTTTGTGCGATGCCAAATTGGTCGACATCGCAAAACCCTAATTATGATAACATGATATATGCCTTCAGTGATTTTCTGAAGATAAATACCCACAAATAACGCAACTGGAATAACTACATGAGTCGCCGTCGTCAATCTCATATGAAGCAAGAGATCGCGATGACATATGATGATGTGTGCAGGTGTTGTAGTGGTGTCCCATTTCTTAGGGGTAAATTTTGAAGCCCTTCCTCTTCACACTCTGTTTGAAGGGACAAGGAGAAGGGGTACAAAAATAGAATCAGGATTGGGCCTAACTAACCTCTTGATCTAATAAGCAAGCTGTTTTCTTTTGGCTCTCCTCTTTCATGGACATCTCTTTTCATCTTTCTGTCTAAATGTTTTAAAATTTGTTGTATTTTTAAACCTAATCTTTCCCTGTGAATTGCACTGTGATAAGTTTTTTGATATGTGAATCCTATTATCTTTATGTTTCAAGGCCTGTGATTGGGTGTTTGCTCTGATGTCCTGCCTTTTTCTGTATGGGCTCATGAAATCAGGATCAAAGCCAGTTCAAAGTTATCGGAAAATGTTTATAATCAGTGCCGTAATGCCAATAAAGCCTTATTGCACTGTTTTGGTTTTGTCAACTCTACACTAATCCTGTAAACCTGAGTTTCTTAAGGCACCATCATGGTGCATGCCCCTGACAACAATGTTAAGAGCTAAATTAGTAGAAATGCTGGAATAAAGTCAGCTTGGTAAACAGCTGACTGGTAGTTCTAGAGCCCAACCGAAGCAGTGGAATAGAAAAGGTGCTAACAGGACACAAATTGACAATATTTCAGGTACTTCTGCCTGTGAAAACACATAGTAACCAACAGTGTAATGAAGTTCGAGAATAAAGAGGATGGATAAGTGCCTTGTTAGTTTCCTTGCTTGGTGGAGTGGCGCAGGAAGAGTCTCATGTCTTTCCCCTTGTCTGTCTTCACATGAGGCTGAATGCCACCCTTACAATCTTAATATTTAGTTTTAGCTTGAATGCATTTTCTGCCATGTGATTGGTTAATTAAGTAATTGTGCTAACTAACAGCTGAACATGTGTACATAATTAAGATTAATCATGTCATGCATTTCATAAGCTGCCTCCGAAATCGCATACTTCCATAATATATAGCACTCTAAAAACAGTATTCGAGCCGAGTCATACAATTTGATAAACAGTACTGTATGTGAGAAGTATCCAGATGACCTACTACTTCCGATGAGATTCTGAAGCAAGCATCAGATGGACGCTACGCTATTCCATGACGCCCCGCTAGAGAATTCATGAATGGGAGTGAAGCGAAGCAACTGACGCAGGAAGGTCAGTTGAGCATGACAAAATAGCGGATGTAGTACGTCCGAGTTCCATTTATACTACTGGCAGTGCTTGAAAATAGCCCCAGCTAGGGATCTAGTTAACATTTCTGAGTGTCTTTGCCATGGTATGGCAGCAAAGTTCTTTGATCATTATGCTGGAATGAGAGCCTATTCACAAGTGTGTATCACTCCGCTCACAGCAAGTGCCAAGCAGCGAAATAACTGTGGCTGTTAGACCACGTATTGTACTTTTGAGCCTTTTTTTAGATGAAAATGTAGTTGTTTAGACTGCAAGTATACAGTTTTTTGTGTATGTATAGTGACTGTTTGAAAATGTGTTTCTGTGATTTTGGAGATGGGACTTTTGGCGTGTCTGTAGCCGTTCAGCCTGTCATTGACCAACTAGCACTCCTCTTACTCACTCAATCACTCACTCCCTTTCTTTTTATCAGAGGTCACCAGAACAGATTGAACCACCTATGTTTTCTGACAATTGTTTTTCACAGCAGAAGCCCTTCCAGGTGCAACCCAGCCCTGAGAGTTTAATCCTTAGTCCTGGGAAACACCTACACACTTTTTAGTTTATCAATTTAGTTTATCCAATTCACCTATCTTGCATCTGGAGGAAACCCACACAGACATGGGGGACAACATGTACATTTCACACAGAAAGGCCTGCTTTCTACCATGAAGGCCTGCTTTGGAGCAGGTCAGCCATGTACTGTAGAATAAGTTATCAATGAAACAAAACCCTTTTAAATCCAACCCACCTCCTTGAGCCCAAAAGCTCAAACTTAGTCAAGCTAAAAGCAAACTTACCTTGGTAAAACCCAAACTGCCTTTGTGCAATAGGCCTATGATGATTAACTAAATGGGAAAAATTGAATAGAAACATTAAGATGGCAAGGTAACTAATGGTTGTGGGAAAAAAGAAGCGAAGGAAAAAATAAACATTGACACATCCCCCCATCCTGGAAAGGAATTTCTACCAGAAAGACTTTAGGAGGCAGATAAATGTTTGAACATTTATTGTGAATTGTTTGCATAAATGTAAGTTCATTACGGTCCTTTCATGAAGTCCTTTGGCGTAAGCCCCATCTATAGTGCAGAACTCTGGATGAGCTGGCAGATCCTGCCTGAAGATGAAGGCAGGGCGAAGCTAACCCCCGGAGTGGAGACGAGGCTGACCTGGTGGTGGTGGTGATGGGGAGGATGGAGGGAAACTTTCGCAACGTCACCTGAGTACAGCAAAACAGATTGTTTAGATGGGCTTATGTATAGCTGGCTTGGTTGTTATAGGCTGACGAGATAATTATTATGAATGATGTGACATCTCAGTCTTCCTTGCAGAACTATAGCTAAAGCTTTCATGGACAACATAGGCTTATTCTGAAAATGTAGTCTTATATACATTTCTGGATATTACAAATTATGTAGGCAGAAGTACGCATGGCTTCATCTCATCTTGTGGTTCCGTTTTGCGCTACAAGCTGACCGCTTCCGTATTGACGGCTTTTCTGCTGTCGCCGATGTATGTTGGTGGACTTAGACTTAGATAGGAGTTGACCATGACGAGGAAGTTCGAGTCCAGCAAAGAACGGTTGCAGAAAGTGGGTAATACAAAAACATAAGTCAAAAAATATAATAAACAAGTAAATAACAGGGTGAGAATGTGGTAAAATCTGAAAACGTGGTAAAAATCAGGCGAGGGCTTTTCTTTTTCTGGATTGCTTTTTAAAACTGTTGGTTTGGTTTACGGGAAGTGGGTGGGTAGGTGCTGGTAAATTTGTGCTTTTGAAAACACTATTGGTTGGGTTTAGGGAAGGAGGAGGGTGGGTCAGTTGATCGGTCAGTCAGTCAGTCTGTTGACAGCTGCCTCTGGTGGATTTACGCAAGAACAGCATGACACTCGTGAGAGAAAATTGAGATCTCAAAATGCATACACAGCAGCTTCTGGTGGATTTGCAGAAACAAAAACTGCAAAAAACATAGCTCCTAGGACGTATTTGGCGCTCTCCATAAATGTATAAAACGATATATTTTCATAATGAGCCTTGGTTAGGAATGGAGGTGCTATTATTGATATTTGGGAAAATCCACCAGGGCATGACTGGCAGAGACAGAGCTGATGTAAGTGGAGCCCAAGTTGGAGACTAGAAGATGAAGAGGCAGGGTAACACTGTGAGCTTATTTCTTATGAGACTAAGGAGGTGGGTGAAGTGATGAGGTTAAGTCAGAGGACTGTAATCTCGAAGTGAAGGCAGGACAATGATCGACCAACAGGGAACTACAAAGTCTCAGGTATAGTGATACAAGCTTGTCAGATCATGCTACAAAAAAAGCAAACATGCCTGCAGCCCTGCATGGCAAAAAAACAACATAAAACCTTATGGCATCAATTGTTTCTGTTACTTTTATTTATTTTAATAAGTTAATTAGGTTTCACATACCCATTTTATGTTAAACAATTTGAGATTAGAGAAAAAAATAGGTAGCAAGAATTTCTTTTACAGTGCACAATAAATCTAAATATATAAAAATGTCTTACACTAAACATAATGTAAAGTGCACAGCTTTCCAATTAGCAACTCCATAAACTTGACCTTATGAGCCAAGGCCAAACAAGGCACGTTTATGTGAAACACAGAGTGAAACACTGCAAATAAACCCTGGGAAACTTCCAGCAGCTTCCCTTGGGTATTAACTGTGATTTTCCTGATGAGATAAGATACAAATACAGGGCAACATTCTTCAGGTGCAGTTCCCTTTTGTGATTTATTTAAGATCATCCATCCATGTGTTGACCTTAACGTTTCTGAGAGAAATATGAAAAACTGCTCTCCACTGCAAATTCCACATATTCACATACTTCTGGCATGCTTAAGGACCCAAGATAAACAAAGTTCACTGCACCATTATGCAAATGTGCCCTTTAAACTGCAAGTACAGCACTTAACAAATTGTGCTTTAAGCTTGGTTTATCATTTAAAAAAATGTAATTAATTCATTATGTTTGTAGAATGACTAAGTTTTCTTCAAGATGTTCTTTCTGGAGTGCAAGTGAGGTCTCTGTTTCTATGCTCATGTGTAAACAGATCAGTCCAAGTATGTTAGATGGTCTTTTTTTCTGTGTAATTGACTTATAATACACAAGAATATCACATAAAAATGTCACATATAAAAAGTCAAATGGAAGTAAATAATGGGAAATCTCTGAAATAAACATGTAAATTCTAAAACGCAGAGGATTAAAACAAGATTGCAAAAGGGAGTGCTGGGTAAGTTTAATAAGTTTATAATAAAAATAGCATTTCAATCTAG
This sequence comes from Danio aesculapii, assembly GCF_903798145.1. Lineage (NCBI taxonomy): Eukaryota > Metazoa > Chordata > Actinopteri > Cypriniformes > Danionidae > Danio > Danio aesculapii. The sequence continues at coordinate 59,729,865 of NC_079439.1, forward strand.
TAATGTAATTAAGCAAGCAAGAAGGTTGCTGGTTCGAGCCTCAAGTCAGTTGTCATTTCTGTGTGGAATTTGCATGTTCTTTCCTCCTCTGGATGCTCCTGTTTCCCCCACAAGTCTAAAGACATGCGCAATAGGTGAATTGGGTAAGCTATTGGCTCGTTTCCACTGACTGGTACGGTACGGTACGGTTCGGTTTGGTACGGGTCACCTTTATCAAGCTTGCGTTTCCACTAACAAGGGTACCCTTTTGGTGGGCGTGGTGTATGACAGAAAGTTTCAGTCGACGTCATTCTCGCTGGAGGAAATGTCTACAATAAAGCTGTACGGGTCACTTACATATCATATGAGAAGCACTTCTCATAAAACAGACGCTTTACTCACATAAATACTTGTGTAGAAATGTTTATTACTAACTTTTCTATGAACATGAGTTGATGATAACTGCAGATCAATGACAGTGCGAAACAGCCTACTGTAACGTTTGTAATTATATTAAATAACTAAATAAATGAACATATATGAACACATACAGCCCCTTACAGTCTCTGATATGTTACCAATTACAGAAGAACTACACACAACAGACATTTCGTCCGTATTTGGGTACAATATATAGCCTACAGTCAGCGAAAACCTCTCATTTGTGTCTATAATCTTCAGCAGCACATGTAGCCTCTGTTAGAGAACAATTCCATCATTCTGAGTTCATATTAGTCCAAACGGTGATAATAACAATAATAATAAAATAAGGCAGTGTCTTCACATCTGCTCAAAAATTATGTGCTCCTTTTTTTCCGGCTCCTCTCTTGTTTTTTCCGCGCTTCACTCTTGCGTTTGTCAGTGTCTGACAGGATCGGGTTACAAAAGCACGTCAATAATCAAGCGCAGGTTATTATCATCAGCTCAAGAAGTTTGTTATTTCAGATATAACGTTAGACGCGCGCGAGCGCTAGCAAGAAAGCGAAACCGCTCGCGCCTCAGACTGCCTAGTAAAAAAACTTTGCGGCACAGGGTAAATCTGCTCTACTCCATGGCTTTGTGGCTGTTTATCAAGACGACAAGGTTATTTTGAGCCCGGGTCGACCATGGCTCGTTATTATATGTATAAATAATTCCGCTGTAATCTCTCGCTGTGCGTGTATTTCAAACATGGCGGGTTTTTTGTTTTCATTCTGGCTTGTTGCGTAAGCGAATGACGTATCTCTGTAAACCAATAGCGTTCAGCTGCGCGTCTAGCTCCGCCTTTTGGTACCCTTTCTCGTGTTTGGTACCCTTTCGAAAGGGTGCCGAAAAAATGGTACGGTACGGTTCGGATCGGTACGCTTTTTGACAGTGGAAACGGCTATAAAAGCGTACCAAACCAAACCGAACCGTACCGTACCACTCAGTGGAAACGGGCCATATGTAAATTGTCCGTAATGTATGTGTGTGAATGAGTGTATATAGATGTTTCCCAGTGATGGGTTGCAGCTGGAAGGGCATGAAACATGTGCTGGATAAGTTGGCGGGTCATTCCGCTGTGGCGACCGCAGATTAATAAAGGGACTAAGACGAAAAGAAAACAAATGTATGTATGTGAATGAGTGTTTATGGATGTTTCCCAGTGATGGGTTGCGGCTAGAAGGGCATCCGCTTTGTAAAACATATGCTGGATAAGTTGCCGGTTCATTCTGCTGTGATAACCCCAGATTAATAAAAAGACTAAGCTGAAAATAAAATAAATGGATGAAAGAATATGTAATTTATGGACAAGTACATTATTGTAACAGTTCTGGATTTTATTAAACATATTCTCCTATTAATTCACCTCTACCCTTTAATGCCCTGCAACTAAATAAATGCCTTTATTTTTCAGTGGATAAGTAATTTAAGAATTGTAACTAGTTACTTTGGAACTAATTGTACCTACACTTGTATTCTTCATGCCATCTTAGGTTTTTAATTAGTATAATCTATATTTACACTCAACAGCCACTTTATTAGGTGTCCAACTGCTTGTTAACGCAAATTTCTAATCAGCAAATCACATGGCAGCAACTCAATGCATTTAGGCATGTAGACATGGTCAAGACAATCTACTGCAGTTTAAACCGAGCATCAGAATGGGGAAGAAAGCTGATTTATGTGACTTTGAACGTGTCATGGCTGTTGGTGCAAGACAGTCAGGGGAGGATGGCCAGATTGGTTTGAGCTGATAGAATGCAGATACGCTACTTTGGTAGTGGCTAATGGGGATCCTGATAAATAAATAAATAAATAAATAAATAAATAAATAAATAAATAAATAAATAAATAAATAAATAAATAAATAAATAAATAAATAAATAAATAAATAAATAAATAAATAAAATAGAAAGGCAACAGTAACATAATAACCATTCGTTACAACTGAGGTATGCAGAAGAGCATCTCTGAACACATCCAACCTTGAGGCGGATTGGCTACAGCAGCAGAAGACCACACCGGGTGCCACTCCTGTCAGTTAAGAACAGGAAACTAAGGCTACAATTTGCACAGGCTCACCAAAATTGGACAATAGAATTTTAGTCAAATGTTGTCCAGTCTGATGATTGTCAGTTTCTGCTGCGACATTCAGATGGGTCAGAATTTGACATCAACAACATGAAAGCATGGATCGATCCTGCCTGATATCAACGGTTCAGGCTGGTGGTGGTGGTGTAATTATGTGGGGGGTATTTTCTTGGTACACTTTGGGCCCATTAGTACCAATTGAGCATCATGTCAACTCCACAGCTCACTTGAGTATTGTTGCTGAACATGTCCATCTCTATATGAACACAGTGTACCCATCTTCTGATGGCTAGTTCCAGCAGGATTACACACCATATCATAAAGTGCAAATCATCTCAGACTGGTTTCCTGTACATGACAATTAGTTCACTGTACTCAAATGGCCTCCACAGTCACCAGAGCTCAATCCAATAGAGCATCTTTAGGACAAGAGATTTGCATCATAGCAACTGTGTGATGCTATCATGTCAATATGAACCAAATTCTCAGAGGGAAATTTCCAGTACCTTGTTGTATCTATGCCATGAAGGATGAAGGCAGTTCTGAAGGCAAAAGGGGGTCCAACCCAACACAAGTAAGGTGTACCTAGTAAAGTGGCCAGTGAGTGTATATTGTAATGCTAATCAAGGTAATACATTAAGCTACAAGCTAAACGCTATGTATAAGTTTAGCTTACCTATTTTTGCACAGTTTCTCCTTCAGTACCTCTCAAACCTTATCTGACTGGATGGGGAGTGTCAGTGAACAGCCATTTTCTGATCACTCAAGAGATGTTCAATTGGGCTAATTTCTGGACAGAGTTGTCCTGTAGCCACTCCTTTGCTACCTTGTTGGTGTGTTTCTATTCTTTTGATAGATGAACAGTGACACCGGTCTGAGGTCCAGAGCACTCTGGAGCAAGTTTTTAACAAAACTGGCTCTGTGCATTCATCTTTCTTAAGGATATTGCACACTGAATCTGAAATTTTTGTCCATAAATTTGGTTTGTTAAAAAATGTATTCAACCTTACGTTGTGTCAATCATAATAACACAATGCCTCTGAAACTTTCATCCGTCATATAAAAATTCAAATCAGTTTTTTGTCCCATCCAAAATAGAGTTTTGAGAGGTGTCTTGACAGATGAGAACCATCATACAAGCGAAAGGCAAAATACAGAATGCTGTTGAGCCATGAGCTACAAATAACTTTATGACAAACACAGTGCATACTAAAGACAGAATGTGGCGGACAGTTGAGAACTCCTATGCTGTATTTAGTGACTGGTGCACCTCTTTCCTGCTGCTGTGCTGTTTGGTGTGTGTGTGTGTCCATACATTTGACATACTGCCAGTCTCTGTTCAGGATTTGTTTACGGAAATGTGAAGTATCACAAGCAATGTATCAAAATGTCACTGATTGAAATCCCAGATCTGTGCCTCTATACAATTCTAATAACTATTTACAGACAGTTACTTTGGCTTTATGACTTGGTTTGTGCTCTGGCATTCAGTGTAAACTGTGGGTCCTCATATAGACCAGGGAATTTCAAACTTTTAGTACAGCCCCCCCCCAAATTTGGCCAACTGATTCATTTGTGATGGCTGAGCCTGTTTCTGTTTTGTAACGTGGTTGGATTCCTGACACGACTAACCGTAAATCATCTTCCACTGTCAATAAATGTGAGCCATAGCCTACTTGCTTTTGATGTACGTACATACAGAAAATGCTGCTTCGCAAAGCCAAGTTCGCAGAGCCCTGACGCTGTGGTTGAGTCGAACATTGAGTACGTTTACATGGACACCAATACTTTAATAGATTTTAATACAATTAAGACAATCACGAAATGTAGAAGTTTTTTCCTTTCCATTCAGCATGCACTATTAAGCACTCCTCCACCAGTCCTTACTCCTAATTTGCATCTAATACCTCAGTTTGTCATGGGGGCATGAATGAAATGTTCATGAGTGAAAGTTAAACTGGCGAACTGCAGTTAAAGTCACCCTAAATTAAATGAAACTCTTACAAGAAAGCACTTCACACAAACACCTTAATTATATTATTGTATATTAAGGCAAATAACTAGATTACAGATGTCCATGTTAACGTGGTCAGTATGTCTTCAAGGTTAGTTAAAGATCCAGAAGGGCATCCTGCTGATTTGGTTCAGAAGGGCACTTTTTTTGTCAGACGGCTCACCGACTTTACTTTTATTCACCGTCATTCACTTTTAAAAGCACCCGGTCCATTTTATTTGTATGTTTTACTCGAACGCATAAACTTTACAGGTGCTTGATAGTTAGATGTGAGCTAACATTAATCAGATTCGCTCCAGTGAACACATAAATATCGTCATCATTATTTACTCGAGTGCATGTCTCGTGGGGTTTGCATGCAGTTTGAAAACCCCTGATATAGACAGCCGTGTGCCTTTCCAAATCATGTACAATACTTTACTTCAGATGAACTCCAATCAAGATGAAGCATCATCTCAAGGATGATCAGTGGGAAAGAGATCATAGACCTGAGTTCAATTTGTCATAGCACAGGCTGTGAATGTTTTTGTTTGTATAGTTTTGAAGAAAATAATTAATGAAAACAACGCTTTACATGTCTACATATAATAGGCAAGGTCAAAAACAGGTATGACAAGCAGAAACAGTACAAATGAGCATTTAAATTGAGCATGTGTATAGTTTTTCCATGTTTGTCTGCATTTTACTTTGGTGAGGAACTGGCTGCAAAGTCAAGTTTACCATAAAAAAATGTATTGCACACATGCCAGAGCCTCCTGTACCATCACAGATTCTGTCATTATAGACAAATTTCCATTTTATAAAAAGTGCTTCATGCCATATTCTACACACTAGTCATTCAGTATCTCAGTGCCCCTGGTATACAACAGGTTGTAAATGATTCAAATTAACCTGTGTCATCTGTTAAAGTAGCACTCTGCTTTTTCTTTACTTGTATCATTACTTGCCTCATTTACGTTTAATTGGCCCATTTTACAAGTCACTTAGTGTTAAACAGTTGAGTTTTACCATATTTTCTCACTCAGCCTATCTTTGCATAGATCATTGAATTGGATTAGATCATTAGCATTTCACTCAAAAAAGAGTTTTGATAATTCTTGACTGTAAAAAATATCTGTTAATTAACAGTTTACTGTGTCATAGTTGCCGGGATTCAATTCAACTTTTATCAACATTTTAGTAGTTGTAGTTATAGTTTAGTATTATAAAATAATACAATGTACAGTATATTAAATAATATATTGAAAAAAATAGTGTAAAATAACAGAAATTGTCTTGAAAGTTTATTGCAAGGTTTTTGTAGCATAATATACAACACCATCCCAAACAATATATCACTTTAATGCTAATAAAAGTCACTTTTTTCACCGTTTTTAGGTTAAAAGTTGCCAAAAGAAAGATCAAGATCTCCTAATGGAGTTCAAAAACATAAATAAACATGGGGAAAATAAAAAAACAAAAACATGAATCACAAAATATGGAAAACTGCTTATTGATGGCTATGTTTACAGTGTATTTAAAGCTTGACTCTTCTGTATTTACACTGTGTGCTTAGACTGACAGAAAATGAAAAGTTGCCGTTTTCTAGGTCCACATGGCTCAGACCTATACTCTCTTTCTGGTGTAATGTACTGTACAGTGTAATGGTTGCAGCAAACAATGATATTAGCAACTTTTCTGATGGTTAATCCTGACAATTCAATCTCCAAACACATAAAGATTCTTTGTGGGATGTAAAACGTATGCTTTTCGTTACCATTAAACTGCAAAAGTATGTTGTATTCACTTATTTTCTCTTTATTTTACTTTGTTTTATTATTATTCTACTAAAGCAGTATCTACGCTAAAAACGATCTTCACCGTGGAGCATTGAAAAGAGACCTTCTCGATTAATTTCACAACCCAATATATCTCCATTGGATACATGACTTCTGCAATAAGATATCCTCCATCGCAGGCCAATGCCACGGCCTGCACGTATCAGCTGCTGTGAGATGGAGTTGAATGATGCTGTGCCTGCAGAAATTGCAATACAATCTTTCTTCCCCATCATATGTTCAAGTGCGTATCACGAAAAGACCACTTTTATAGTGGGCGGGGGCGGATATGAAGAAAATGACACTGAAATTGCTTTTTCTTTTTCTGTAGTTTCCTATTTCTGGATTTAGTCCTACTGTGTCTTGTGATACTTTACCAGTGGCTGGTTTGTCTGGAAGTCTGTTCTCATTTATGTGTTCGCTATCATGCGCTGCCCGCAAACATGGCCCTATAAAAAACATGTCACATACTGTATCCAGCTAAACTGAGATGTATTGGACAGCTAATCAGCTCCTGTGTGCCGCTGGAAACCATTCAGTTTCATTCAGTTTAAAGTGTCACATGCTATTGATTGAGGAAAGATCTTTGAGGCTAATTGTTACCTAGCAAAGGCTGAAATCAGCTTGTCCCTTCCCAACATTATTTTAATTCGAAAGCTTATTGTATCTCTGCCTTCACCTAGATTTCCCAAGAGGCCGAAGTCGTACCCTGATAACAGAACATACTTTATGCCTGGAGCACTGAAACACACTGACCTGCCAATCACAACATAAGGATCAAGGACACACATGGATTAGCATAATACGTGTGTAGTATAGATGTAAACAGTTGTCATACTTGCCCATAGCTATTGTTCATTTAAATTGAATATATTAGGTTGGATCTTTTGAACGTTCTATTCAATAAAAATCTACATTTTTACAAAAATATGAAGTAGCACAACAATGTATACAATGATGTTTAAACTGATATTAATAATACAAATGTTTCCTGTAACAATCAGCATATGAATCCCTGTACTACAAAACCAGTCAAAAGGGTAAATTTTTGGAAAATGGAAGTTTATGCATCATCTGAAAGTTAATAAATAAAATAAATAAATAAATAAGCTTTCCATTCATGAATAATTTATTAGGATAGGACAATAATTGGCTGAGATACTCCTATTCAAATTTGGAATCTGAAAGTAAAATATTAATTCATTCATTTTCCTTTGGCTTAGTCCCTGTGTTCATCAGGGGAATGAACCGCCAACTTATCCAGCATATGTTTTACACAGTGGATGCCCTTTCAGCTGCAACCCAATGCTGGAAAACACACACACTCCTACACTACGGCCAATTTAGTTCATCCAATTCACCTATACCACATGTCTTTGAACTGTGCGTGAAACCGGAGCACCTAGAGGAAACCCATGCCAACACGAGGAGAATACGCAAACTCAACACAGAAATGCCAACTGACCAAGCTGGGACTTGAACCAGCAACCTTCTTGCTATTAGGCGAAGGTGCTAACCACTGAACCACTGTGTCGCCCTAGAGTAAAAGATTAAAATAAATAAAAATGAAAGCCAAATTCTATTCTCCGCTCATTGCCAATCAAAAAAAAAAAAAAAAAGAGTTTTGATGTAGAACAATTACTGAATATCTCCATGGAACTTGCTTATGATTTTTGCCATAAAAGCAAAAAATCTTAATTTTGATGCTTACAGTTTTTTGCTACATATCCTAATCAGGGCTTGACATTAACTTTTTTAATCACCAGTCACTGTGGCTAGTAGATTTTCAACATTACTAGCCACTCACCATTTTCACTAGCCACAGCTTTGTTGGAAAAATATATTATTTATGCATAATTTTTTTCATGCTAAAATTACTTGATTTATATGTTGTGTTATGTCCACGTGACTTCATTTCACTGTTTTGTGTGTTGTTTATGACTTGCTCAATGAGCATGAGCAAATTGGTAGTGGTTTCATGGTGTTGCATCGCAATTAGTTATTATTTCACTTGTCTTTTTAGGGCTCAACATTAAGTATGTACCAAGTTTTCCTCTGGCCACACCAAAAAAAATTCTTAGTTACAAATTTTAAATAATTAGAAAATTTCAAAAACTAGCAAAAATATATTATAATACACATACACTTTTTATTCAACACTTATTTAAAACTATCTAACATTTATTAAAAAACAAATTTGACATTTTACAACAAATTATTGTCATGTATATTGTCATGTTATTGTCGAACTTTGCTTTTAAGAAAACTACAATTATTTTCAGCCAGCCAATTTGGCTAGTGGGAGTGTCTACTCACATTTGGCTTCTTGGCGGGTGTTATTGTCAAGCTCTCATCATAATCATTAGTGAATAAGACCCAATGGTTTGTGTCTAACTTTTACTTTCTGTGGCAAGTAGCCATGTAAAAAGCAGGATAAAGTACATCCAGCTGATTATTATCAGCCCACAAGGCTTACCAACATTCCGATACAGAGAAAAGCCGTTACATAAGACTGATAAATATTTCTGGCTACATGATTCGTGATCTCCAGAAATGTAGATAGGGATACGTTTTCAGAATGAGCCTATGTTGATTGAAGGGATTTATTATGCCTAAATTATGCCTTATTATGCTAAAAAAAAATGTCTGGATGTGCTTTATTCATTCAGTGGCGTTAATGACGAGCATATATTGTATATGAAGTGTATATGAAGTGTAAATGAAATAATAATCCGAATAAATTATTTCAGACAGTAACAATCTGTGATAATATTATATTATATTATATTATATTATATTATATTATATTATATTATATTATATTATATTATATTATATTATATTATATTATTAAAGTTATTAAAAATGCTGCTTACAAAATCTTCTAAAAATAGAAAATATTAACATGCCCTCTGTCTTGTAATGATTTCTTCCTAATCATCAAAGAATGAATATGTGCAAAACATGCAATTCGGATGAGTGGCCCTGAGATAAAGCTAGACGCTATGTGGTTCATCGATTGTTGTTGGTCAAAGCCAAATGGAGGGTCTGCTCTTTTGTCTTTGACACAGACATCATTTTGCCGTTATGCATCAATCATTGGCTCTGACTTGCTCCATTGAGTCGGTGACACCATCGACACACACATTTACCAAAGTAATGCTGCACAGGTGGAGGCAAACCAATATAGATTGTTGCTAAAAAAAAAAAAAAGGACAGGGAGATCGTTTCAGTAAAAGGCCATTTGTTTTATTTCTGTACTCGTTGGTAGTTTGTCTTAAAGGAAAACTTTTTTTGAATAGCTCTGAATACTTAGTTTTCCCATTTTCAATCCATTCAGCAGATCTCCGGGTCAATTTTAGCTTAGCTTAGCATAAATAATTGAATCTGATTAGACCATTAGCATCTCTCTTTAAAAAAGTTCTAATATTTTCCTAATCAAGGAACTATTGATTATTACACTTTTCCCTATTCAAAACTATTTAAGTGACATGTCTAGTGTATTTTATTAGTCTTTGCTGGAACTACCTGTGTGTTTCAGCGAAAATAATGCACATCCTTCAGCCAATCAGAATCAAGAATTTCAACAGACCATGGTATATATAGTTGAAGAGAGAATTATTAGCCACAGTATTTTCACAGTATGTCTGATAATGTTTTTTGCTTCTGGAGATAGTCTTATTTGTTTTATTTCGGCTTGCCTAATTACCCTAACCTGCCTAGTTAACCTAATAACCTAGTTAAGCATTTTAATGTCACTTTAAGCTGTATAGAAAATATCTTGTAAAATATCTAGTAAAATATTATTTAATGTCCTCATGGCAATTAGAAATGAGTTATTAAAACTATTATGTTTTAGAAATGTGTTGAGAATCTTCTCCCCATTAACAGAAATTAGGGAAAAAAGTGTAAACTGTATATATAATTTTGTTAATGGTTTTTTTCCACAGAAGCCCTAGCACTCTCTTGTTTGAAATCCCTTAAATTACAGGGCATAATAAACAGAAAACTGGCATATACAGCATATTCAATGTGGCAACCAAATAGTATTTGAATAAATCCGGCACAGCTTTAATTACACATGAGAATTGCCTCCCTATGCTCGTATCTTCAGTCTCGCTGCTCTTTCCTGTCAGTTTGAGATGTTGATTTTGGAGGAAGAATAGATCTTGCTGTGTAAATTCCAAATCAATACAAGACAGCTATTATGCCACTATTCACACAGAAAAATCAATTCTGTTTCAGCAGCTGTCCGATGTTATGGAGCTTAGAAGAGAGAATGGTGGAGGGATGGCAGATGTATTCAGTAATGCTTCAAATATTATGCAGGGCAAATGAAGACGGGTGTGATTTTGAGAGTGTTCGATGAATGTTGCGCACTGATTGTTCGTTCACAATGCTCAATGTCACACACATTGTGCTCATGTGCATGTGATTCCCTGTTCTCATTAATTTTCTTTTCCTTGGTGTCTTGCAGCTTTTGTAATTGTATGATATTGAATCTTTTATTAAACAGTAACAAAACATGTCATGTTAAAATAAATGACCTCTCACTGTGGACTCTTTAATTCTGGCAAGTTTAGTTCTGTTGCACGAGTTAAGCTTAAAGGGGACAATGAATCTAAACTATTATTCTTGGACAGCAGAGGAAATTGAAAGCAGAGCCCTTTCTTCTTTTTAATTTTATTACAATATACTGCATCTTTAATGAACACAATTATTAAAAATAATATTAAAATAAATTATTTATTGGTATTTAATGATCAATTAATTGTCCAAATAAGTGAAAATAATAAAATATAACATGTAGACTGCTATATAACAAAATAAATGTGACATAGAACATTAAAAGACGTAACTTCTGCGACAATGTGTTCACATGTTAAAGGGAATATTCATCCAAAAAATGTATTCTTTCATCATTTACAGTACTCCCCTTTTACTTGTTTAACATTTTTCATGAGTTTCTGTCTTGTGTTAAACACCAAAGAAGATATTTTGAAAAATGTTAGAAACTTGTACTCATTGGCTACTCATAGTATTTGTTTTTTCTACGATGGAAGAAAATGATCTATTATGGAAATCAGCTTTCATCAAAATAACTTATTTTGTCTTTAAACATTTTTGAATACATATTTTTAGGAAGAATATATAACCAAGTGTGCCGCACACCTCCTTTTGAGTGAGGCTCCCGGCCGTTAGATCGCCTCCTGGGGGCTGGCTGCAGTACAAGTCATAAACGCCGCCTCCTCTGCGATACTTGAGCCCAAATAAAAAAAATAATTACACTTGCAATAAAATATCCCGAAAGATGGTTTTGGTCAATAGAGGCACTGGTTATCAAGCTGATATAGGTGCAGATCTTCATTTTTGTAAAGAGGATGTTTTTAGCCAGTAATTTAATGCTTGAAAAACGGGGCGTGTCATCGTGATTAACAGTTGTGATTGACAGCTTCTCTAAGCAGACCGTCGGAGCTTCGGGAGGACTTTGAAGTACCAATGTTTGATTTCTGTGTTATTTTAACATGATAAAATGAGTTGTTCAGCAGTAAACTATACTTTCTGACCTACAGGATCTGATGGATCACTGTTTATTTGGTTAAATGTGGGCTTTTGTTTGCTGATACACGGCGAACGTTATTATGTCAGGGAAAACAAGTGATCATTATCTAGCAGTTATTCTTTTTATGGGTCTGCAAATAATAATTAGGAAGACAAAACTAATGTTAACCGATGTCCACATCGATCTCCTGTAACGTTATTTGAACTTAATTTAAAGGATGTCTCTGATATTTTGAGTTTTGGCATGTTATTGTGTTAATCTACTGAATTTTGCTGTTTCAAAATGATTAAACATTCTAGAAAGATAATCATATATAACAAATCGAGCTGTTAATGTTATTTATTATTTATATACAACATTTACCATTGGCTTTTTTATTTTAAAACTCCTAATAAACATTAAAATTACTGTAAATTGCTCTTTACCAAATATAATTAAGGCATAGAATAAACCAAACGAAAGCGGAAGCAAAAAAACAAACTATACAAGCAATGTTGCAGAAATATTTTTTTGTGCTCATAGCTTAGTCTAATTCAGGCTATAGTGTATAAAAGATCATTTATTTCTGCAGTCCAACATATATTGTTTTAATTAAATTATTATTAACAACATACATCACACAGTTTTTTTAAAATAAATTGTGTATTATTGCGTGTTTTAAATGTAAGTGCTTATATTTATTTAGCGAGTCTTTGTTATAGTGTAGATACCGGCTCCAATTTCATCAGATTTTTGTGACAATTTACACCAGTCATGAGGTGTTTTGCATTCAAAGCGTTTAATGGGTAAAGGTGCTGTCGCATCGCCCATATTTTTTTACAGTCATTGTATGTAACCTGACTCGTCCTTTTTTATCTAATGTGCTACTGCAGCCAGAAAGATACTTATGTTATTAATTATCAGTGTTATTCTAACATTATGTTTAGTTTAAATGAAGCCTATGCCATTCAGATGCTAATGTACAAATATGGATGTGTACACTTCAGCAGTTTAAACAGCTTAACCTTTTACCGCAGTTCACAAACAGTGTGTTTAGTTTAGCTACAAACAGATGTTTGTGACATTACATTTCACAATAACTAAGATCTAAGTGGACTTACTGTAGTGGCGTAGTCTATTGGTCTGTGTTTTGCAAAGCATGTGTTTTAATTGTGTTTGTGTCACGCTGTGAAATTGTGAAGCACTTTGGACTTTTATAAATGTGAACTAGAAATAAAATGTTGTTGTCATTGTTGGTTTAACCGCAGACACTCAAGCTGAGAGGATCTCCTGTTTTTGACTCATTTTGACTCAGTTTGTAAATTCAGGGAATCCTTTACTATAGATTTGCTTTGAATGGATTATTTGAATCAGTGACAAAAGAACATGAGATGCAATTAGATCTGTCCACTTCACAGACTTGTGGACTGGTTTAACATGTTAACTAAAATGATTTAGCTTGTTCATAAATGGGAAAGTGCTAGCCTAAAATTTTGGCTTCAAAATATATATATGAAATGTTTTCAAAAGTAATATTTTGTTTTGAACTGAATAAAAATTCTCAGATAAAGTACTTAAAGGGATAGTTTACTCAAAAATAAAACTTCTGTCATCATTTACTCACCCTTCACTTGCCACAAACAAGTTCAAATTCTTTTCTTCTGTAGAACACAGTCTGATAGATCATAATTTTAGTCCATAGGTTTAGTGGCAAATATATCCTTTGCTGTAAAAAATGGTGGTGATTTTAATGTAATAAAATGCTTCAGTAGAAATATGTATCCTGGTTAACAGTAGGTTTCCTTAATATATATGGTCAAAGTCCCTTTAAGACAAGTCATTTCACTCAGCGGCCTTCTTGAAACGCCTCTTGGGCGGCATGCTCGGGCATTCTGTCTGAATGGGGAAACATCAAATTCTCCAAAACTGTTTGCCATGCTTACGATTACATTAAATATTTGGAAACACCAATAAAATTAAACAACAACCGTCCCATAAGTTTAATTTCTAAACGTCCGAATCAAACAAATCACAACACCAACCTCATTTATGGCCGTTCTACACATTATCGTCCTCTGGATAATGATTTGTCTGATCACGCTGGTCTTCTGAAGTAATCCACAACTTGGTCTTGATGGCGAATCTCCTCCAGGAACGACAGCGACTCTTTGTTTACAAGTTTATGGGCATTTGAGTAGTTGCTGTCATGTGATGTGCGTTTGACAGGACGGACCATGCCTCGCGTTTGTTTCATACAGATTACAAAACCAGAAAACTTTTTTTCTCTAGTGCACTTGGTTCAATTAAAAGTACAGATTTCAAGCTTTATTTGGATATATTTCTAATGTCTGGGAAGCAAGTATTCACTGAGATTCCAGTGTGTTTGTTGAGCACCAAACTGTCTTAAAAGCACACGTCTTGTCCGAGCTAACTATAGTCTATAGCAGGGGTAGGGAACCTATGGCTCGGGAGCCACACGTGGCTCTTTGACCAAAATATGTGGCTCTCCAGCTGTCTTCCCTTCAATAAAAAATTAAAACGTTCACTAAAAATCAGTTTACCTTTTTGTTGAACATTTTTAAGGCAAAATGAACAAGAATAAAAGGATGTTTCAACCAATGCGCATGTGCGGTGCTGTGGACTAACTTGAATCGCAACACCAATAAAGGGCATGTCATTTACATTCTGATGGTAACCTTGTGCCATAAAATTCAAACAATGTTCATGAGTGGTGAAAAGAAAGAAGTCCTACAAATTGTCCTTTATTAATACATGTACTTGCTCAATATGTGATGCTTCATATATATCCCTAATGGCTCTTTAAAAAAATGCATTTGCCAAAAAAATTCTAAATGGCTCTTTCCTGAAAAAAGGTTCCTGACCCCTGGTCTATAGCGATCAAAGATTGGCTCCTGTACTAGTAGGTTGGGCTTTGTTTGCAATATTGACCGTTACACTTTTCCCCATTGAAAACTATATGTGACATGCCTTGAGTATTCTACAGTCTTTGATATGGTGAATAACCATAAATTGACTTTTTCAGAATTCCATGCATGCCATTACTATGGTTCTTTTTCGTTTTTTTCTTATGAGTTCAGTTTCGTGTGTGTTAACCATCATGGTTATTAGTAGTTGTGTGAATAAAACTGAGCTCCTTCTATATATTATGTTTGTTTCTTTGCTTGTGGGAAAAGTTCTTTGTGATGAGCACTGGTTCATTATGTGACATTCTCATCCACAGTTGTTTATGTTTGTGTTTTTATCTTTATAACAAAATTACTATGTATTGATGTCAGTACTTCAAATCAATGGTGCTTGGCATTAGAAATTAATGAAATACAGCAGAAAACATATTATAGAGTAGTTGGAGCTACATTCTGCTTGTTTTGGATGTTTTGGAATTTATGTTCTATATTTTTCATGGTAAAATTCTTCTAACCACAGCTTTGTTTTTTACCATAAATTCAATGGATTTTTTAAAGTGTAGAAATGACAGGCTTCAGCTTTAAATGACAGCCTCTGATCACAACATTCCCTTTTGCCTTGGCATGTTACTGCTTGCCTTCATTCTTTGTTTGAGGCATTGACTGACAGTGAATTATGTCTCTCAGTTTCAGGATTCTTCCCTGGCCACAGCTCATGGATTTCCTCACGGAGTATCCCTACAATGACACTTATTATGACAACGGGACCGGGGCCCTCAACGGCACAAGCTGCGAGGCCAAGCATCAGTATAACTACTATGCCATGCTCCTGACTCTCCTCATCTTTGTCATTGTCTTTGGCAATGTGTTGGTGTGTATGGCAGTCTCTCGAGAGAAAGCGCTGCAGACCACCACTAATTACCTCATTGTCAGCCTGGCGGTGGCAGATCTTCTCGTGGCCACATTAGTTATGCCCTGGGTGGTGTATCTTGAGGTAAGAAACATTAATTGTGTCATATGGAGCCAGATTTCAGGGTGGCTAGAAGTAACCTCAGACTGTTGCTGCATCCCAATATGCCTATTTATAGTACGTCCTGAAAATATATAACTTTTTTGTCGAATAAGTTTTATTTGGTCATCAAGCAGACTTAAAATAAAATTCCACAATAAATTTTCTGATATGTACAGAAACTTAAAAATTTCCAAACAGAACCCACATTGAGTAACACCTGCACTATGAGTATACAAATACACTGATAATCAATACAACTTTTTAGTTTTAATACATTGCTTTAGGTAATAGGCCTTTTCTTCTGTCACTTCATGAAAAATTCTAAGACTTGTGCAAACTGCCTTTTAAAGGATATTTGGTTCATTATAAGTGCAGCTTAGCTATCAATTCCTCAAGCAGTAGTTAAACAGTTGGAGAAATAGTCTTCTTCTAGAACAATAATAACAGCTTTTTGACTGTTATGACACAATATGTACGGAATTTCTGTTTTGCACTGCTAATATTTATTTAAGACAAAGTACATACTTTTGAGTGAGTAACAGAAGAGTATGCAAGCTTTGGGATGCACTACGTCCTCATTGGTTTACCGATATGTTGCTTAGTTACATGCCCTGTCGATGATTTTTGTTTATTTATATGATTTTCATATTTTTAATATGATTTTTTTCATATTTAATTTTCTATTACTGAATAAGCAACATCAGGTTCATCTACCATAACTCTTTTATGTAAAATCACCCCAGGTGTTTGCATTCAGAAATTAATGGCCAACATGTCTTAAAGGTGCAGTATGTAAGTTTGACACCCAATGGTTGAACTAGGTATTGTACACCTGGTTCAAAACACACGCAAGCACAGGTTGCTAGATTGTCAACAGAAGTGTGAAGTGGTAGGTCTTGAGTGTCAAGCCTAAAAGCTTATTTAAACTGTGTTCTAAATAAAAGCAATTGCACGTAATAGAAAGAATAGAATATTTATTTTGTTCAAACCAACACCTGAAAATTATATTTTAGAAATGTCTTCTATTTCTTGCAGATGAACAGCAGGATAAACTGACAATATTTACCTCATGTGCTTTATTCAGTGTTAAATGCTAATAATTTGAATGCCATTTTACATGACATTTATTGCCATACTACTGAAAGCAGCAGCAGATAGTTTACCTCAGATCTTAAAAATAAGATAACTGTTTGATATTGAACTTTAGAACTGTTACTCAGTGCAAACCAGCACATATTCAGCATGTACATTTAATAACTTTAAAAAGGTTTTAAATGTATTAATTAGATTATAAATCTTACCATTTCATTTGGGGATTGCAATAAGTATACCATTCTGTGCTTCTGAATGGCTGTATTTAAATTTCTGTCATGTTTCATCTGGTGCAAACAGCCAAATTGCTTATCACATAGCGTGTTGTTATGACACAGGGTTACAATGTAACCTGCCCACCTAATGTTTACATTATATTTATATTATTTGATAATTAATAACTTAATGTGGAACTCTGAATCTGCGTCTCATTTCTGAGGCTGCTACTGTCCACCAAAGGTCCCATTTCGGTTGTGGATGCACACTTTGAGAGCCTTCCTGACTGAATGAAATGTGCTGTTTTCCACCAAGTCAACCTGGGGTGCTGAAATAATTGGCTAAACTGGCAGTGGCACTGGCAGTTAAAAGAACCAAAACAAAGACAGTGTTCTGGCAACACATGTTCAAAGCAGAATAGCTGACTTCAGCATTGTTTTGCAGATAAACAAGTATGTCCACTTAGCGTGTTTTTTAAACATCTGCAATCATATGGTATATTTTTGGTTTAGAAGAGTCAAAAACTTAAGCACAGCACCTTTAATAAAAGTTCATATTGTTGCTGCAGATGAAATTTAATATGGAAAACTTTATTAAAATATTTTCCAGTAGGTCAGATCTTATTTAACAGTGAGTCAAATATCTATTCCAAAGCCTCTCCATTTAATGGTCGGCCTTCTGCACTCATCATGTTTGTCATTTGTTAACACTTTTTACCCGCATTCGTAGTTCTAATCAAATTGACAAATGTATCGTGGGCTATATTGGTGATTAGAGCGAGCACGGATCTGCACTTCAAAATATTACATAATGGAAATAAGTAAACCACCCAGGAAACTTTGGCATACTCAATCAAACATACTATGATTTGGAACATTTAATTCTATTTTCAAATACTATTAAGGATGGATAGTTTGGGATTTGTGATGCAGCATGTTGGAAAAATGAGCCCCAACATTGACTTTTAAACACTAAGGAAATGAGGCATGATTCGAAGAGTCTGGAAATTGTTTAAATATGTACTGTTGAATGAATTTAACAGGAAATCTTTTACAAACACCTTCAGGACATGTCTCAAGGGTTTCAGTAAGCTGTAGCCTTTCAGATTTTCGACAGCACGCAGCTTTTGTGTCAGCTCTGTGATTTCCAGCTCCCAGATAGCCGATTGATCTGCCCCTTGTCCTTGAAACAAATTGTACATCAGACTGTAATTTGTAGCCCCACAAAGGTTCCACAGGAACTTGAAGACTAAATGAGCTGTAGCAATGCATCCATAGGGTAATTTCACTTTTTCTCCTTGCGTCCTTAGTTTCGAAATGTGATGCAAAATAATTTTGACACAGCTGAAATGATTCTCCTTGCAAGAAAAAAGGTCAAAGGCATTTTGGTGTCTGCATTAAATTACAAAAGTGATTTTATATTCATAGAAAGCATATTTAATGCACAGCGTCTGCTTTAATGTTTCAAATACGTTTTTGTAAAAAGCCAATTTCAAAACATGGGTGAAATAACGTTTCCTTATTATTCAGCCTAACAGATACATTTATTTCAAACTGAAATGCTACCTTTTAGAACATATATTTGAAAAAGTGTTTGTACTAATATTATAGATTATACAGTATACAATAAGTATACAATTATATTTGAGAAGTTTATTAGTTTAGTTTATAATTGATGCTGACAAAAGGGTGAAGCCCCTAGAAATACAATGACAATTAATTAGCTTTTCAGGGCTACCAATTGTTACATTTTGATATGTCATTGAATGATTATTGTTGTATGTTACATATAAAATAGAAATTACAAATTAAAATCCAACTTGTTAAAATCTCAAAATATTATACTATATGTAAAATGTTTTTTTTTTTTTTCTTTAACATTTTTATTAATTAATTTTTGGGTGCGCTTAAAGAGCATTGGATGATTAAACATGCCATTTGTAAATAAAAGTGAGCAGAGAATACAATTTATTGGCTCTATTTTAGTGCATGGCGCAAAAGCATTAAGGGCATGTCCGAATCCACTTTTTATGGATGGGAAAATACGCTCTGCGCCCCAGCGCATGGTCTAACAGGGTTGTGCCTATTCTCTTAATGAGTTATAGGTGTGGTTGAGCATAATGTGCATTAAACCAGTCAGAGTCTCATCTCCCATTCCCTTAAAAAGTCAGTTGCCTTGCGCCATGGTGCATTTGCTATTTACATGGCGGACTTTCTAAGTGGAAAAACTGAATGCTTTACTAGCGAGAAAACAGTTAAACAGACCATCTGCCACGCGAGGATAAAGAACAAGCCTCCTCAAGTCGGCCTCTTTACTTTCTCTTTAGTTTACTTTTACTCTTTGCTTTACTCTTTCACTTATGTGGATAAGAAAACGGTGTTGTACGCACTCAGCTGAAGACATCCATTAGCCTACATAGTTAATTATGTTTGTTAAGCGCAAAGATTTGTTACAAAACTATTTCTGAATTCAGCTCTAATTTCCAGCAAACGAATAAATGAACAATAATAACGAAGTGTGGTCAAAAACACGTTCTCTCCAAACACATGTTCTATTCTTATGCCCCATATGATGTTGCAGACATCTCCACAACCTGACAGATGGACAAATCTAAACTTGTTTTTATTTAAACAAATATAAATATGCATATAATAAATAATACAAATAATAATATTAACATTATACAAATTGTCAAGAATAAACTGAAAAAGCCACCCAAGATGAAGAAGGCATGAAGGTAGTGTTTTTTATATTTATGTTCATTCAATTATTCATTCATTTTCTTTTCTGCTTAGTCCCTTTATTAATCCGGGGTCGCCACAGCGAAATGAACCACCAACTTATCAAGCAAATGTTTTACGGAGCGAATGCCCTTCCAGCTGCAACCCATCACTGGGAAACATCCACACACACACTCATTCACTCACATACACTACGGACAATTTAGCCCACCCAATTCACCTATACCACATGTCTTTGGACTTGTGGGGGAAACCGGAGCACCCGGAGGAAACCCACACGAATACGGGTAGAACATGTAAACTCCATATTTATGTAGAAAATAATAATTATTAAAACAATTTAATCCATTTTTTTTTCCAAATGTAAAGATTTTTTGTGTTGCTTTACATCCTGTGCGTATTAAGCAATGTGTAAGCGTTTGAACCCATATAGGCACATAACTAATGTGCTCTGCACTGGATTTTAGACCAGCTTTCAGTTGGTCAATGGCTCTGCCTATTTCAGTTCTTCAAAATAGCAACGCGCCAATCATACATCTTAACACACTTTCTTTTTAGACCAGCACACCCATGAGTCCACAAAGTAGCGCAAATGGATTTACGATTTAAACAACATGCACAAAACGTGAAAATTAGGGTATCTCTGGTCTGAAAATAGCAGCAAATAACGCCATGCATCTTGCGCCTATTGTGCCAGGTATATGATAGGGCCAAATATGTAATATCTACAGAAGTAATTTTATCACAGGATTAATAAGGTAAAAAACAAAAAACTTTCCATCTCCTTTGATTATGTTTGTTGGAATATTTTTTTATTCATAGTATAAACTTGCATTTACCCAAAAAAAGTAATTTTTACAATCTTACAGCTCATAATTCTGACTATATTTCTTGCAATTCTAGCTTTATCTATTTATCATCTCATGAACACTTGATGATAATAATTGCGGAACCAACATCACTACTTGCTATACACTTTTATACACATATACACTTATTTAACAACACACTTTACATGCCAATTTGCACATAATAGCAGCACATATAATGTTGTATATAGTAATAAACACGTACATACACTTGTCAATTTGCATATTTGCACTCACTACTTACTTCTATTTTTTTTTAAATATATTTATTATCTATTTTTTGTCCTGTTTCTGTTATCCTGTTGCACTGTAGAAGCTCTGTCACGAAATTCTGATTTATACCTCACATTTTCACATGTTTTTGTGAATTGCTGACTTGGCTTGGTCTATTCTGTATATATTCAATATTAACAACTACTATGGTACCAAAATATTGTGCATCCCTACACAAAAATACTAAGTTGTGTCTTATATAGACAAGAGTGTGTCCAACAACTAAAAAATAGCATTAATTACAGTAGCAATAATTAAATTTATTGTTTAATAAAGCCTCACAACCGTTAACAAATCAGCAGCATTGTTCATGTTTGTCTAGATATATCTCTTGCAAAGGAAAGTTGGTAATACAACATATAATGTATTATCGTTTTATAACATACATTTGTATAGATTCAGTATGATTCATGTGTCCTCTGTGACCCACTAAATTACAGTCTCTGTCTTTGTTTTGACCCTGAAGCTCACCAGTTGCTCTCAGTTGTTCTCCTCAAAGGGTTGCTTTGTGGAAATTATGGTGTTTATAAGTCTAGACTACACGAGCAGTTAAAGTATGCTTGAAATCATTTGATAATGGTATACTTAACCTTTGTCTATAGATTACTAAAAGAACCCCCTACCTTCCACTAACATAGAAATTACAAAATATTGACTGATCTTTTGCCATTATGTTGTTGAAAACCCTATTGTAGCATTGTAATTTGCTTGAGTCAGGTTGAATGTAGTGTTTCTTTACATCACTGAAATACTAAATTAGTAATTTAGTTTTATAAGTGTGTGTGTGTGTGTGTGTGTGTGTGTGTGGCGCGCACTTCAGGCACTGACACATGAGCTGCAGGATTGTCAGACCAGAGCTCAATTATATTCACAACCCTTCCAAATATGTTAGTTAATTATTTATTTATGAAGCACATTTTAAACAACAGTTGTTGACCAAAGTGCTGTACAAAACATTAAAAACAAAAAGAACATTGTTAGTTATAGAAAAGATAGATAAAGTATATTATATTTTCAATTGATATAAACAGTTTAGATAAAAAAAAAAAAAAAAAATATATATATATATATATATATATATATATATATATATATATATATATATATATATATATATATATATATATATATATATATATATATATATATATATATATGTGATTAAAGCTTAGATTTAAACAAAGAGATTATACCATTCAAAATGACATTGGCATGCCATTCCGTAATTTGGGGCCAACCCAACAAAAGGTCGGTATGTTTAAGTTTAGTCCTAGATATGGAAAGCAAGCCATGATCACCCAACCACAGACACTTAGTTGGATTATGGGGAAATATCAGGTCAAAAGTATAGGTAGGAGCTAAGCAATGTAAAGACTTTTCCACATAGACTAAAATTTTAAAGTCTATGCTGTGAAATTCACAGCATAATTATTTTTACTACAGTCAATAGCTTGTAAACACCTAATAGTTGAACTTTTGACCCCGTTATAAAGCGAGTAACAGTAATTCAGACATGTGGTAGTGAAAGCATGAACTGCTTCAACATTCTTATAGGAAATAAAAGATAAAACTTTTGCAAGGTGACATAAACGATACAAATTAAAGTGAATTAATCTGTTTATCAAGTCTAGAGTCAAATAAAATACCAAGATGTTTTGCACATGAGATAACACAAGAGTTCAAAAATCCTTAATTAGGAAAAAAAATTATAATTCTGAGAAAGCCATGATTTCAGATCTTGTAGAA
This sequence comes from Danio aesculapii, assembly GCF_903798145.1. NCBI lineage: Eukaryota > Metazoa > Chordata > Actinopteri > Cypriniformes > Danionidae > Danio > Danio aesculapii. The sequence continues at coordinate 59,752,643 of NC_079439.1, forward strand.
AGCTAATAAAACTCCAAAAGAACAAGGATCATTGTATTTAAGTGGGAGGACCAACAAGAAACCCAATGGCAGCATATATAAAGAAAATAGTGTAGGACCAAGTACTAACCCCTGCAGAACCCCAAAGGAAAGATGAGCTGCTAAAGAAGTACATTTTCCAAAGCAAACAGAAAACTTTCTATTGGTTAAATATGTTTTAAGGTTTTAGAACAATGCCCTGAATGCCTTGGTGATATTCCAACATTGATATTACAATTTTATTATCTACTATGTCAAGTGCTGAACTGAGATCTAAAAGGACCAAAGCAACAGCATTCCCATTATCAGTAGACAACATAGTCACTTTCAGTAATGCAGATTCAGTACTAATGCAGTTTTCTATAACCAGACTGTATATTAACTAAACAAACAAACTTGACTGGGCAGGCTGGCAGGGATCAGGGCTGGAAGACAGGACAAGAAGATAAATGATGACGAACTGGCACAGGACAACAGACATGAGGAGAATATAAGCAGAAATAATTAACAAACAGACAGGTGAACATAATAAACTAATAATGGGTTAACAAGGGGGGTGTGACTAGACAATAGACAGGAGAGCACTTGACACAAAGAAAAAGCGCAAGCCATGTGCTCACATAAAATGAGTGAACTTATTAACCGCATGTTCACATAAAACACTAAAGCTAAACACAACAACAACAGAAGACTGAACGCAAGACACGAGTACACTATAAATAAAAGCTCACCATGCACTCACACATGCAGTGTGAATGTTACATCTCAGCGCCAACCGAAACCAAAACCAACTACACTGAGATGCTGAGAATGAAACACCATACTGCATACAGAACAAAACACAAAAACCAGGATGAGAGTGCACGTCGCAAACACGCCCAGACCTCGTGTGCCTGCATCAAGCGGGAGTGCACACGGCCCAAACGCAGCCAAGTGGCGCTCGTACAAAAGACACGCAATCACAGAAAATGAGTGCTCAACCCGAGAAAACTTGAGGTGAGTACAACATACAAGACATGACAGGACTAATATCTGGACTCTAAAACAAGAACTAACCAGACTGGAGTGGCAGAATCCTGACAGGACAGAAACATCAAGATTGGATTTTTTGAACCAGGGAGGAACAGAAACATGTATTACACAATCCAATAGAGAGCCAGTACTAAGACAAATTATGATAAAAGACAAAAAATCAGATCCTATGATTTCTAAAATTTGCTTAGTACGATGGATATCTACTTTTTACATCTAAGCATAGTGACAAAAGCTGTGTTTTAAATGTGCAAAAATATCTTTACAAGTGTAAATGAAATCAAACACATTCCATGTGACACTGAATTATTTCAGACAGAGTTTGAGACATCTGCTGTAATTTAGGTAAGACAAAATCAATAGCCAAAAAATAAAACAAACAAGTAAATAAATGAAATAAATAATAAAATCTGAAAACATGGTAAAAATCAGTCTGCCGCAAGAGCTTTTCTTTTTCTAGATTGCTTTTGGAAACACTGTCGGTTGGGTTTAGGGAAGTGGGTCGGCGCTGATCCATCGGTGCATTTTAAAACACTATCGTTTGGGTTTAGGGAAGGAAGAAGGTGGGGGTATCGGTCAGTCGGTCAGTCAGTCGACAGCCGCCTCTGGTGGAGTTACATGAGAGGCACGGACGGCACTCGCGAGAGATATTGGAGATCTGAAAAAGCATACAGAATGCCGGATTTGTGAAAACAAGAACTGCAAAAAAAAGTAGCTTCTGGGACGTAATTGGTGCTCTCCAGAAAAGTATATAGGGGTACGTAATCAGAATGAGCCTGGTTTGGGACAACATTTACAGCAGGGTTTTAAACTGAATCAATTGATGCTTTTTAGCAACAGTCAAAACCAAACATATATCATTTAACCAATATTTCAACTGAAATATTAGAGAACAATTAAACATATTGAATGAATTAATTCTATAGCACATTTAAAATCAGGTGTAAACTGAAGAAATTTGCTTTGGAAAGTTTCTGGAAGAGATTTATTTAAATGTAAAAAATGCTGTTACAATTTATTTTACTTCTACTGATAAAAAAATAAATAAATTTAACCCTGGTTATTAGGCTGAGTGACTGAGGAACCTCTTGGTGTTTTGAAGCTGAAGCCAACTGTTTGATTTATTCAAATTCAGCCTGTGCTCAGGGCAATATTATCCCGAAAGCAATCCCACTGCAAAAGCTCAACAGGCATTCTCTGTTGAGCTGCTCTCTGGTTGCACCATTAACCAGAAATAATGATAATAGTGCTAGGAATGTAGAGAATGTCAGCTTTTTGTAGCACAAATGGAGAATTTTAATGGCGGGTCTTTCAGTCCATTCAGTATAATATCAATGAAAGAAGCTCGTCAGACATTTTGCTCTACAAAAAAGACCATAAAGAAACAGTTAGCATTAGAGCTAAATGTTAAATTCACTAAAATTCCAACAGTGAAAAATAATAACCCATGTGCCATTAAAAATTCAAACTCACTGCATAAATGTTAATGTGTCCCTGAAATGCCAACGATATCAAGTATTCGCCTAATCTTATATGTGCAGGAACTTCATTGGAAGCACAGCATTATTAAAGATACATGAGAAGCCTTGTCATGGTTAAAATGAGAGCTTGCTGACATTTTCATTTGCTGGTAACTTTGAAAGTCTTTGGATCTGCACAACTGGCTTTTCATGTACGGCAGGTCAAGAGAAAAAAGAGAGACCCACTTGGCATCATTGCCGTGTCGCTTACCAATGTCCGTCTCACTCCACATCAGTCTGTGAAACTGCCCTTTGTCTGCGCTTCTCAGGGTCACAAAAATGCTCTTTCACCCTTCCTGAAAAAAAAATACAGTATTGCTTATATGATAGGTGATTAGAAGGATTTATGTAATGTACTGTGGAGATATTATTACAATGTAGCCCTAAAGTGGATCAGAACAAAAATATCAATTGTATGCTTAGTTTGCGAACAGAAAATAAATCTTGCTAACATAAAAATAAAATAAATAAATAAAGATACATAATAAATAAAGATCTAAAACACAAAGAGGTCTATCTTGTAACTTCAATGTGTGTAATCATTTGTTTTCATGGTATCCATATTGGTTAGTGTATCTTTTGGTCATTGGATTTTCATTTTAGAAATGCATACAGAAAAACGAAAAACGGGTCGTTTCTTGACTTTCGTTTTAAAATTCAAAAACCAATATCGAAATATGAGGAATTTTTCTTTTTCATGTTGAAAAACAGAAAAGCAAAATGAAAAAATTATTTGATTTTTCATTTTTTTATTTCGAATAACAAAAACCAGATAGGCAGATTCATTCACGGTGATGCAATGCTGCTACACACAGCCCAGCCTACTATATAGGCTATTATTTTTTTCCACTTAATAATGTTATAAAAGGTATTTTCTTGTGATAACTATTATTGTGATATTATTATTATTATTATTTTATTATTATTATTATTATTATTATTATTATTTTATTATTATTATTTTATTATTATTTTAAATGCTGCTATATTTGCACATAGCTATATGAAATTATGGTTAGATTCATAGTATGATGATGCACACACACAACTCATCCGCAAGCTTTAGTGATAGTCTGCTTTTAAAAGACATGGGATGCTTATCAGGGTGTTTGTGCAGAAGCAGCATGCTTGATTTCAGATAAAATTAATTGCTAGTTTTTATTTTAAAATAATATGACCTATTGAAAAGTGCGTTACGAACAACTGTATTATTGCCTCCCTCACTTCAGTGATTCGTGATCAAACTTTGGGAAGTGGAAGTATTATGGTTTTAACAATATTAAAACGTAATGCTTGCATGTAATGTCAAAATAAAGGTTGTTTCATTTAAAGGAAAACATGCTAACAAAAAATAAATAAATATATATATATATATATATATATATATATATATATATATATATATATATATATATATATATATAACCGGCTCTTATACAAGAAATATGTCATCTTAATGAGGAAAATATGTCTTAGCCAAATCCCGCTATCACAAGAAAATACCTTTTATAACATTATTACGAGGAAAAAAAAATAGCCTATATAGTTAGCTAGCCTGTGTGCAGCAGCATTGCGTCACTGTGAATGAGTCGGCCAATCTGGTTTCAGAATATTAAAAAACAAGCATTTATTCGTTTTTGTTTTATGGGGATTTTATTTTTGTTATTCAAAATAAAAAATGAAAATCAAATAATTTGTGAGTTTTGCTTTTCCGTTTTTCACCATAAAAAAAGAAAAATGCCTCGTATTTCAATATTCGATTTTGAATTTTAAACCAAAATCAAAAATCGGCCCATTTTTCGTTTTTCAATATCCGTTTCTAAAATGAAAATCCAAGATACACTGGCCCATATTTCAAGCCATTACTGTGCAATAACACTGTAGCACAAAGCAAATGTAACTGCAGTTTTAATAGAGGGCATTCATATCTAAATTATTTATTTCAACATGATATGGTACTGCATTAACTGTAGTAAATAATAACAAGTCTTACTGCATGTCAATTATTTTATCAAAAGACTGCTGTTTTGTATAGTATAGTTTTATTGTCTATTTAAAATCGATATCATTTCTAATACTTTGGGAGTTTAGTGTATTTCTGAAACAGTAAAAAGGATAAAAGGGCAGAAATAATCAAATTAAACCTGTCAACTTTATTGTGTGAAAAATAAAAATCTAAGTTTATTAAAGTTATGATTGGAGTGCCAAAAATGTACAGTATAGTTGACTAGATTTTATTCAAACAAAGACACTTATAGCCAGCTATATAGTCAGCTGCACATATAACGTTGTGTATAGTAAAATACCTGTACAGTACATACACTTGTCAATTTGTATATTTGCAGTCACTACTTATTTATATTTATATTTTTTAAATATATTTAGCTGTAGTAAAATGAATCAATAAATATTTGATATTTAATCAATTTAAATATCTTTAAGGAAATACTAAATTTTATGTAACTTTATATATTTTCATATTAGTATTATTAATATTAATAATAAATATAACAAATTTAAATATTATAATTGTGAATACTAAAATAAAATATCAAACAATAAAAATAACAATACTGTAAATAGTACTGATGTACTTCAAATGTTAAAAAAAAAAAATAGAACAAAAAAATAGTTTTAACTTGACCAATATTTGCTTCTTTTTTTAATTTTATTTTAAGCATTCTTTAATTAAAATAATAATAAACAATGCATGTCAAACCTTTCATTACATTGCTTGCAATTGCATTAAATGTCCAACAGGAGTTCTTAGAGCACCAGCTCATTTGCATTTAAAGGCACACAAAACAGCTAAAATTCCTTTTGAACCATGAATTGACATATTCAACAGGGTAAAATAAATGAACTGATGGGTATTTGACCCAGAAATTCACAGACACATTCTTGAGACAAAAATACTTATTGTACTTCTTGAACAAAGGCCAGAATAAGAACCCTTTAAAAAGAAGGTTGTTGGGATACGTCTATCATTCACTGTCTGAACAATGTCTGTGAGTCCACTGATGACGTGATCTTTTCTAAACAAAAGAAGTGCACAGAGAAGACAGCCTATCCCAATGTTCAGACCAAACGTTTGATTGGATGAACTTTTCTTGGTCCCACACCTTTGATAGAAAATTAATTTTTTTGCTATCAGGATGCGGAGAGTTTTTCAACCAGCATAGCAAAAATTGTTTCTAAAGGCAACCACCTATTGCTGCATTAATATTAACCGAAATACTATTTTTCCATTATTAGTATGCCAAAAATAAATCACTTTTTTAATTGTTAAATTAAAGGAAATTAAAAGTGTGTTTTTGTGCTTGTCCTGTCTGGGTTAAATCTGTGTAACCCAGCGGTCCTTTTGCACCCAAACCAGTCTGAACTGGTATCGAACCAAGCAATTCTTTGCATTAGAGTTGGTTGCTCTAACAAGGAAGCTAAAGACCATGGCCTCTAGCGTTTGTTGCTAGAGCACCTTTAGAGGTCAGAGGAGTGAGGTTTACCTGCAGAGCACTTCACAAGCTGGCCTCCGTTACAATTTACCCCTAAACCTCACTGCCATGCCAGACGAGCCCCCATGTGTAACTTACCAGTCCTACTTCACCCAACTCGGTCTGAACTGGCATCGAACCGACGATTCTTTGCATGGGCGTCAGTTGCTCTAACAAGGAAGCTAAAGACCATGGCCTCTAGCGCCTGTCACTAGAGCATCTTTAGAGGTCAGAGTGAGATTTTCATGCATAACACTTTACTCGCTGGTCTCCGTTTCACTCAACCCCATAAACCTCACTCCCATCCCAGACGAGCCCCCAAGTGTTATCCACCAGTCCTACTTCAACCATCTCAGTCTGAGCTGGGATCGAACCAACGATTCTTTGCATGGGAATTGGTTGCTCTAACAAGGAAACTAAAGACTATGGCAGTTAGCGTCTGCTGCAAGAGCACCTTTAGGGGTCAGAGGAGTGAGGTTACCTGCATAGCACTTTGCTAGCTGCCCTCCGTTAAATCTGTAATGTCTAAATAAATCTAAGACTTAAGTAGTTAAGTAGTACTTAAGTAGTGATTCGCTTACTCGTTCATTCAAATGATTCATTCAAGATGTCAGATTCATCAAGAAGCAAGCAAGTGATTGACTTCATGAATAGATTATTGAATTAGACAACTAGTAGCCTCAAGAGGCATTGTTAACACATGTTCTGCTCTGACATAGTGTGTCTAAAATGTTGCTCACCTAATACTAACATCTTTTTTTGTTCTACGAAACAAACTATTTGTGTTACACACAAAAAAATCTCGCTATTAAATATTTATTTGAATATTATTTTACTTTGGTTGAAGTCAACTTAATGTCTTAAGTCAATTATTATTGGGTTTTTTGTGTGTGTGTGTTTTTTTTTTTTTTTTTTTTTTTGCATTACATATTTTCTTTCTTCCAAAAAATAGTTTCAGATCAAACAATAATTAGTGGACCTCCTGCAGTAGCACCACAGACCCCCTGTTGAAGAGACTGGATTAGGCCCAGCGCACAGCAATTGCGTTTACTGCGACATCTACTCTAGGAAGATAGATCAGATACAGATCCTCAATCACTCTAGAGCTTCGTGACAGTATTGCAGACACACTCTATTGAGCTGTCCACAGAGATAGAGAGTCTGGCCGTGTAAAAGAAATGTCGTCTTGTCACCGTTTACCTGTAAATAATGAATGGCTTTATAAAGATGTGCTCGGGCAGACATGCTCTCACTGTGATTTCTGCATCTAATGATGAAGAGGACAGAGACACAGAAGGCTGATGAATTATGTCTGCAATGATTTATGCAACTAAGCCAAGTTAATGGAATCACTGTGGTGAAGGACTGAAGATACAGAGACAAGAGAGAAAAAAACACTCAGAGAATTAATGCTGAGTTATGTTGACAATTCTAGCTGACAGGGCATGATATACTGGGATTTGAAAATAGACTGATGATATTGCACAAAGTGTTCATTGTTAGATGTGTGTTTTCATTTTGAAAACATTTGAAAGTAGATGGGCTGAAACAGTGAGATAAACACAAATCAGTGACTTCTCTCAAGAGCAAACCTTTTTTTCCTTCTTGCTAAAGGAACCTAACATACATTTTTTTTGTAATCTAGAAAGTAAATGAAGGTCTTGAAAAATAAGTAAAATTTACATTCATTCGTTTTCTTTTCGGCTTAGTTCCTTTATTAATCAGAGGTTGCCATAGCGTAATGAACCGCCAACTTATCCAGCATATGTTTTACACAGCGGATGCCCTTCCTTCACTGGGAAACACCCATAGATTCTCATTCACACACATACACTACAGACAATTTAGCATACCCAATTCACTTGTGGGGGAAACCAGAGCACCCGGAGGAAACCCACAAGAACATGCTCTCTAGGGACATCAAAAACTTATTTTACATGTTGCACAAAGGGCATAATATGTCTCTCGTGCTATTAATCTGTCAAATATTTTACTGTCCATTCATCCACAATCATTCTGAATACCTTTCTGTCCACTGACCCATTTATCCATCCATCCATCCATTTATTCATCCATACACTCATCCATCCATCTTTCCATCCCTCTGGGGTGCATTTCCAAAAACCATCGTTAGCCAACTAAGATCGCAAGTTGTTTCATTACAAACATAGTTTGTTGATTTGGTGTTTCTCAAACCCGTCGTTCCAATGAACATTCGCAAACTGCGTCGCAAACGTCTATGCTTGCAACTAAACCTCTGGAGCTGTAGTTAGAAACATAGTTCCTGGCTGCGTTCTATTCCCACTTAACCCCCTATGCCCTATTCATTTAGAACAGTCTAACATTTAAACTTGGAAAGATTTTTAATTTTTTTTTAAAGCATTAAAGTCATCTCTCTCTTAGGTGTAATTTGCTTTCAAAGTATTTTTACAGTTCAGTTTTAGCCATCTTCATGTTTACAATTGCGCTCCCTTCGCAGTGCACTTTGAAAACATTGATGCCATTTGGAATATAGTCATGGCTCATGGCGAAAGCTATGTGACCTATTATTTAAAAGGAATTTATGTTACGTCTCCAAAGCTTGTGAAAACAAAAAACATATGTTAATGCTTTTAATTTATAGTAGGTTATTTATTAAGTATCTGTACTGTATATGACATGGGCCTGTTGGTTAGCACATTTCTGCAGTGGTTTACATGTGCAAATTGTAAAATTTTGAAAAAGACTTTAAAAAAAAAAAATAAATAAATAAACAAAATCCTACTTAATAATAATAATAATAATAATAATAATAATAATAATAATAATAATAATAACAACAACAACAACAACAATCATCATCATCATTAAAATTATTTATATTATTGTTAAAGTATGATAATTTTTTCATTTCCTAATAAATAAGAAATATTAAATTTCATTTCTTAATAAATCGCCTCATTATATAATTTATATAGGATATTAAAATACGTGTTAGCTTTTGTACGTGATTTTATGTTTTAGAATAGAATATGTAACGTTCTCAATAATATTTGTAAGGGGAACATTAGTCCTATGTGAGCCATTCACATATATTTCATTATGGAAAACAAGTGCATGTTTTTAGCAAAACTAATATTGGCCATATTTTTAAAAATAAGTGTGTGTATAAAACAATAAAATTTGCACAAAAAAATTATGGGGTTCTTTTCTAAAAAAGTTGTTACCACCAAGTTTAAAGCATAATTATGGGCGTTTCACATTATAACTAACGTGGTTCAAATGATGGATCTGCGACTGAGAAACTACGCGTTTTGGGAAACACTTGTCACTATATCGTTCTTTTCCCATCGATGCATCATACTATGATAGTTCAGCCACGAGTTGCGTCGTTGTTTGGGAAACGCACCCCTGAATGGCTTTTTTGTTCCTCCATCCATTCTTCCATCCCTTTTCAGTTTAGTTCAGTTAGTCTTTATTCATTTCCCGAAGGTAATTTGGTTACAGCGCACAAACATATCACACATTGTACAATACAAATCTACTCTGAATTTAAAAACTTTACAGCTGAGGCTATAAATAGACTTGTTTTACTAATAAGAGTTTCTTTATATCGAATACCAGAAGGGAGAAGATAAAACTCATGGTACATATGGGGATCATCAGACAGATACTCTGAGCTTTCCCCAAAATTGTCTATGGTATAACTGAGCAATAGTCATCTGTTTTCTCCCTGTTATTTTTCCTCACAATTCTCTCCAAACAACTCTTATTTTTCACACTTAGAGAATTGAACCAAGCTAAGAATAATAGGTAACAGTGAATGAATGTATGAACTGTCATACATTCAGTGATTTAACTACAGGACATTGAATGTCTGTTCATTCATTAATATCGGACCATCTATCTATTTTATCAGCCATTAATTAACCCATGTGTGTCCATTTATTCACCCATCCCATGTCTTTATGTCCATCCATCCATCCATCTTTATATATGTATGCTGATCCATCCATCCATCATTTAATCCATCCATCAATTATTCCATCTTTATATATGTATGCTTATCCATCCATCCATCCATCCATCCATCTTATTATATGCATGCTTTTCCATCCATCAATAAATCCATCTTTATATATGTATGCTAATCCATCCATCCATCCATTATCCATCCATCCATTATCCATCAATTAATCCATCTTTATATGTATGCTCATCCATCCATCTATCCATCCATCAGCTAATCCATCTTTATATTTAGAGTATGCCTATCCATCCATTTATTAATTAATCCATCTTTATATATGAATGCTTATCCATTCATCCGTCAATCCATCAATTAATCCATCTTTATATATGTATGCTTATCCATCCTTCCATCCATCCATCCATAGATAACAGTGACTGAGTGTATAAACTGGAAAGCATACACATCAGTGATTTATCTACAGGACATTGAATGTCTGTTGATCCATTAATATCTGACCATATATCCTTTTATCACCCATCAATGAATCCATGTGTGTTCATTCATTCACCCATTTTCTGAATGTCTTTATGTCCATCCATCCATCCATCCATCCATAATTTAATCCATCCATCAATTAATCCATCTTTATATATGTATGCTTATCCATCCATCCATCATTTAATCTATCCATCAATGAATCCATCTTTATATATGTATGCTTATCTATCTCTCCATCCATACATTCATCTATCCATCAATTAATCCATCTTAATATATATTTATGCTTATCCATCCATAAATTAATCCATCTTTATATATGTATGCTTATCCATCCATTAATTAATCCATCTTTATATAAATGCTTATCCAGCCATCTATCTATCCATCCATTCATCCATCCATTAATTAATCGTCCTTTATATATCAATGCTTATCCATCCATCAACCCATCAATTAATCCAACTTTATATATGCTTATCCATTCATCAATTCATCATCCATCCATCCATCCATACATCTATCATCCATCCATCCATCCATCAATTAATCCATTTCATATGTATGCTTATCCATGCATCAATTAATCGATCTTTATATAAATGCTTATCCATCCATCCATCCATTCATCCATCCATCAATCCATCAATTAACCCATCTGTATATATTTATGCTTATCCATCCATCCATCCATCCATCCATCCATCCATCCATCCAACATACACACATCCATCCATCCATTATTCAATCCATTTCATATGTATGCTTATCCATCCATCAATTAACCCATCTTTATATAAATGCTTATCCATCCATCCATCAATCAATCAATACATCAATTAATCCATCAGTATATATGTATGCTTATCCATCCTTCCATCCATCCATCCATCCATCCATTCATCCACCCATCCATCAATACACACATCCATCCATCTGTCCATCCATCCATCGATTAATCAATCTTTATATATAAATGCTTACCTATCCATCCATCAATTCATCCATCAATTAATCCATCTTTATATATGTATGCTTATCCATCCTTCCATCCATCCATCCATCCATACACACATCCATACATACATTCATCCATCCATCAATTAATCCATTTTTATATAAATGCTTATCCATCCATCCATCCATCCATCCATCAATCCATCAATTAATCCATCTGTATATATGTATGCTTATCCATCCATCCTTCCATCTATCCATCCATCTATGCACACATCCATCCATCCGCCCATCAATTAATCCATCTTTATATAAATGCTTATCCATCCATCCATTCATCCATCCATCAATTAATCCATCTTAATATATATATATATATATATATATATATATATATATATATATATATATATATATATATATATATATATAAATGCTTATCCATCCATTAAGTAATCCATTTCATATGTATGCTTTTCCATCAATCAATTAACCCATCTTTATATATGTATGCTTTCATCCATCAATGAATCCATCTTTATATAAATACTTATCCATCTATCCATTAATTAATCCATCTTTATCTATGTATGCTTATCAATCCATCCATTCATCCATCCATCATTTAATCCATCCATTAATCCATCTGTATATATGTATGCCTATCCATCCTTCCACCCATCCATCCATTCATCCATCCATCCATCAATCCATCAATTAATCCTTCTTTACATATGTATGCTTATCCATCCTTCCATCCATCCATCCATACATTCATCCATCCATCAATTAATCCATTTCATATGTATGCTTATCCATCCATCAATTAATCCATCTTCATATGTGTATGCTTATCCATCCATCAATGAATCTATCTTTATATAAATACTTATGCATCCATCCATCACTCCATCCAATAGTTAATCCATCTTTATATATGAATGCTTATCCATTCATCAATCCATCTATCAATGAATCCATCTTTATATATGTATGCTTATCCATCTATCAATTCATCCATCCATCAATCCATCCATCCATCTATCCATCCATCCATCTATCCATCCATCATCCATCAATGAATCCATCTTTATATATATATATGCTTATCCATCCACCAATTAATCCATCTTTATATGTATGCTTATCCATCCATCCATCCATCCATCCATCCGTCCATCAATAAATCCATCTTTATACTGTATGTGAATGCTTATCCATCCATCCATCAATTAATCCAAATTTACATATGTATGCTTATCCATTTTCCCAGTAATGGGTTGCGGCTGGAAGGGCATCCGCTGCGTAAAGCAAATGCTGGATGAGTTGGTGGTTCTTTCCGCTGTGGCGACCCCGGATTAATAAAGGGACTAAGCCGAAAAGAAAATGAATGAATGAATGATGCTTATCCATCCTTCCATCCATCCATCCATCCATACACGCATCTATCCATCTGTCCATCCATCCATCAATTAATCCATCTTTATGCATGTATGCTTTTCCATCCTTCCATTCATCCATCCATCCATCCATTCATCCACCCATCCATCCATACACACATCCATCCATCTGTCCTTCCATCCATTAATTAATCCATCTTTATATAAATGCTTATCCATCCATTCATCCATCCATCGATTAATCAATCTTTATATATAAATGCTTACCTATCCATCCATGAATTCATCCATCAATTAATTAATCTGTATATATGTATGCTTATCCATCCATCCATACACACATCTATCCATACATTCATCCATCCATCAATTAATCCATCTTTATATAAATGCGTATCCATCCATCCATCCATCAATCCATCAATTAATCAATCTGTATATATTTATGCTTATCCATCCATCCTTCCATCTATCCATCCATCCATACACACATCCATCCATCTGCCCATCAATTAATCCATCTTTAAATAAATGCTTATCCATCCATCCATTCATCCATCCATCAATTAATCCATCTTAATATATATATATATATATATATATATATATATATATATATATATATATATATATATATATATATATATATATATATATATATATATATATATATATATATATATATATATATATATATATATATATATATATATATATATATGCTTATCCATCTATTAAGTAATCCATTTCATATGTATGCTTTTCCATCAATCAATTAACCCATCTTTATATATGTATGCTTATCCATCCATCAATGAATCCATCTTTATATAAATACTTATCCATCCATCCATTAATTAATCCATCTTTATCTATGTATGCTTATCAATCCATCCATCCATCCATCCATTCATCCATCATCATTTAATCCATCCATCAATTAATCCATCTGTATATATGTATGCCTATCCATCCTTTCACCCATCCATCCATTCATTCATCCATCCATCCATCAATCCATCAATTAATCCATCTCTACATATGTATGCTCATCCATCCTTCCATCCATCCATCCATCCATTCATCCATCCATCAATTAATCCATTTCATATGTATGCTTATCCATCCATCAATTAATCCATCTTCATATATGTATGCTTATCCATCCATCAATGAATCCATCTTTATATAAATACTTATCCATCCATCCATCTATCAATGAATCCACCTTTATATATGTATGCTTATCCATCTATCAATTCATCCATCCATTAATCTATCCATCCATCCATCATCCATCAATGAATCCATCTTTATATATATATATATATATATATATATATATATATATATATATATATATATATATATATATATATATATATATATATATATATATATATATATATAAATCCACCAATTAATCCATCTTTATATGTATGCTTATCAATCCATCCATCCATCCATCCATGCATCCATCCATCCATCAATAAATCCATCTTTATACTGTATGTGAATGCTTATCCATTCATCCATCAATTAATCCAAATTTACATATGTATGCTTATCCATTTTCCCAGTAATGGGTTGCGGCTGGAAGGGCATCTGCTGCGTAAAACAAATGCTGGATGAGTTGGCTGTTCTTTCCGCTGTGGCGACCCCAGATTAATAAAGGGACTAAGCCGAAAAGAAAATGAATGAATGAATGATGCTTATCCATCCTTCCATCCATCCATCCATACACGCATCTATCCATCTGTCCATCCATCCATCAATTAATCCATCTTTATGCATGTATGCTTATCCATCCATCCATACATTTAATGGCACTCTTTTGATTTATCTGCATGTCTCTAGTAGTAACAGTTTCAAAAAGTTTATAGTTTAACTTTTTGCACTTTTGTCACTTACAAAAACTGCTTTAATTTCTGCAATTTGCTGTTGGTGAAAATGACGGACTGATCAGATATGACAGGTTTGCAGTCACAGGAGGTGGAGAATTATTCATCATGTCTCCTGAGATAAAGAAGAAAGCAGGCTGGCTGAAAGAGATCGAGGTGTTACTGTATCAGTTTGTTTTGGAAAATTCTTGCTCTTTTATTAGCTCACTCAGTCTTCTGCCCTCCTCTGTTCCCCTCGTACTACCTACTGCTGGCTAACATGGTGCCATATAAGTGCTAATAGGTTCTCAGTTGTAAAGGGCATGTACTATTATTAAGAAATCACTTTTTGAGCAGGGTCTTTATTTATTTTTAGAAAAATGACATTTTCAGACAACCCAACACAGGTTTGTATAACATATTTTTTTGCTTAAATACATGTTTTTGCAGTCAAATGACAAAAGGCAATGTTACTGTCAGATAATTAGCTTTGCAAGTGTGCATACTTCAAGTACCTATTTACTTATTCATGCTAAGAGCTTAAGAGGTCCACTAAGAGCTTGTTAATACATTTGAACGGAAAGGTGGTGCATGGACTTTAAACCTAATATTAAGGAATAAATTGTAAAACCAAAGCTAAACAACCATAGAATCAATTTCTTGTTTCATGAATAATTCAAAAACAGATCTGATTATATTGCATAAGGAATTTAATGCAACTCACTCCCTAATACATTATATAAAGATGTTGTATAATTATAGAAAGTAAATGAAGCATATGCTAATGCCTTCAAATCACATCTAATACAATCTCATTCATTCAAATCAGCGGGCTTACGACTGAGAAAATAGCCTTTCATAAAATATTAACAAGGCATGAATATGTTTCCCACCTCTCAATTGCTGTTAGCCACATTTCTGTGAGTTATCATTTCGTTTCTCGCTTTGTAAAACTGCTTACTTGAATATTTCATAGAAATGCTTCTGTTTTTCATCACGCTCATTTGTGTGTATTAATGGGTTCTCAGCAGTGTTTCTCAAGCTCGATGGCATGTTAAAAATCCCTCTGTACAAAAGTGCATTAAGGCTTCAAACGAGAGGAAAGAGAGGAAAAGCAACTTGATAATCCTTACATAAACCAGTATAGAAAGGGAATGGTTGATTTAATTGTGATTAATTTTATTAGAAAAATCTTTTTAGGTCTTAAAATATATATATATATATATATATATATATATATATATATATATATATATATATATATATATATATATATATATATATATATATATATATATATATATATATATATATATATCAAGGCCTAAAAAGATATATATTGTATATAAATGTATATAACTACATTCATTTCATTTGATAAAGTTGAGTATTGTATTATAGTATTACAGTGTAATATTACAAACTATTTCTATTTCAAGTGAACACTCCTCTGCAAGCTTACTGTTCATCAAAGGAAAAACTGAACTTGTCTTAAGTGTTTTTTCATGTTTGTTTGTTTCAGGTGGTCGGGGAGTGGCGCTTTAGTAAAATCCATTGTGATATATTTGTTACCCTGGACGTCATGATGTGCACGGCCAGCATTCTTAATCTGTGTGCCATTAGTATCGACAGGTAGGTTCTACTATCGGGTCAGGAAATGTTTAATGATTCTCTTAAATGACACAAATACCATATTTTAATAATATCTTACCATATATCAATATTGATCTTCAGGGTGAAGTGGAATGGGGGTTGATTTGTGTGCCATATCAGAAAGACTTCTTATATATTTTTGACTCAAACAGCTGTTCTAGCCTAAATACTGTATGTTGTAATGTATTTCTATGTTCAATGATCATTACTCCAGTTTTTAAGTGTCACATGTACCGATGCTGATTTGCTTATCAAGAAACCTGTTTTATATTGTGTTTGTTTGTTTTTGTTATTCTGGATTATTTGATTAATTGAAAGATCTAAAGGTCAGTATATAAAAATATATGTAGTCAGTATATGTAATATATACATATACTTTAATTCTTTGATTATTCTATTTAGAAAAAGACGTTTTAAATTGTTTAAAAGTGATCATGTAGACATTTTTATTGTAACAAATATTTCTATTTCAGATTAATGGTGGACTTTCATCAAAGAAAAGTGTAAAAATGAAACAATATCAGGTTTATTTAAATGAAGCATGAATTTGTTCAAATTAGTTTTTTTAAAGTGGTGGTCCAGAGTGTTTTTTAAATTCTTGGCTGTTCTTGTAGGGTGCAAAACAACGTGTTCTCATGCTTCATTTATAATTAAAAAAATCATGTTTTTCATATATCTTACTTTAATTATATACTGCTACTCAGCTAACATGAAAGTAATTGTCATATTTCCTAGTTCCTCCAAAAGCCCACCCTCAATCAGGCTCTGATTGCTCAGCTAAAATATTGTGCTGTGGATCAGTCACCAGGAAGCGCCATGCCTCTACTAGCACGCGCTTTGCCTCTGTTGTGTAAATACTGTCAGTCAGTGAAACTGTTAGCCGTATCAGTTTGAGTCTGAATCAGACAGAACATGCAGAGGACACAGATGAACCTCACACCTGCTCCCTAAAATAAAATCTGATGAGTGTCTTTCACATATATTTAGAATAAGCATGTGTGAGTAATATGAAACGTTCACATATTTTTTGCAAGTTAGTTATTTGAGATGTAGAAAGCAGGGAAAGCGGCCGCATAGCGAGACACTGCAGCGCTGCTGAAGATTGTGGGTGCAGGTATTTGACAGATAAATATGGATTTGTAGCTAAATTGTTAATGGTGCCAAGCAGCATTTTCCATTGTTTACATCCTTGTTTAATTCCATGCTACAACATACCGTTAACGCTAGAAACTATGCATGTAATAGATCAATTTTAACAAATAAAAATACTTACAGGTTGTGGCTCACTATCCACAGCTTCGTCTATTATGGTTGGAGCTGTTCCGAATCCAGCAATGACTGGGAGAGATTCTGGAAGCTGTTCTTTGTCAAATGCTAACTATATCATTTTTATAATTCTCTAGAACATAATTAAAAGGAAACTGTAAGCACGTATCTCTTTGTGCATGTCCTTTGAAGGCTCAAATACAGAAACTAAACAAGCTATGTGGAAATAGCAGCGTTTGGACAGCATTTTAGCTTTCTCTGCTATAACATTACAGGGCATCTGGCCACACCCTTTCGCTGCACAGGGTGTATGTGTGTAACCTGAAGGGTTTATGATCTCATTAACCAGGATGTATTTTTTTGTAGTCCTCAAACTTTGTTTGTTGTAGGCTTTGCTAAGCTAACTCTGTAAAAGCCAATGTCTCCCTTTGCATTGAAGTTTGAGCGTATTATTTTCAGAGATGTTGTTTATGTTCACACAGCATTACACATCAACTAAAGTTTAAAATATGATATAGTAGTGGACCAACCCTTTAAGCTTTTTACATACCAACCTATGAATAATAAATCAAAGCAGAAACAATTTTTTGGTGAACTTGACTTTTTTAGATCATTAACCATAATAGCCAGTAAATATTAGACACTGAGATTTACTTAAAATTTTACCAAGCTGAATAGAAAAAAGACTGATTGTGAATTTGGATCAAACAACTGGTGGGATTTTTGCAATAACCAATTATACAGTAGCTTAACACTCTGTAGTACACTGTGGAGGTCAAAATTAGAGAACAATTTGCGTACACTGGATGATAACCTTCAACATTTGAAGAAATGTTAATTGCACTTCAACTAAAAACCCATCATTTTAATTACAACGTCAGCAAAGATTAGTCTAGCATTTTGATGTGAACAAGAGAGGGATTTTAGTCCAAATTTTGTTAAGATTCACCACAGTATCCTGTGATCTTATGCATTTGTCTTTAGTGGACAAACAATCATCTAGGGGTAAAGTTTAGATGGGATATAACTGCAGATACTCGCATAGATATAGCATGAAACAGTTTTGTGACTGTACAAAATTAATTATTATTTGTACAATAAGGGGTAAGGGGTAGGTTTCAGGTTAGGGTGGGGTACACTGTAAAAATCCTGGATGCCTTAAATTTTTATGGATGCCGACCTAAACCTGCTTGAGTAACTTATAAAATTAAGTTAGAGCATGATTAACTTATGTTAATGTTACAATGAACTAAAAACATACGCTGTCATGACAAATTGATCATATAATTTTTTACAGTGTAGGTATTAATAAAATACAAAAATTCAATTCAATGAGTAATTTAATAAATATTATGAATAATACTTGGTATAATTACTATTTATATATTACTGTGATGGTTGAGTTTAGGATTTGGGTTAGGGGTAGACGTTAATAAAATACAATTAATGGATAATTTAATTAACAATAAAAATAATTCTCGTTAACTTCCGGCCACAGCTGTATCCCTTCTAGAAATATGTTTATTTTGTGAACAACATGAATGAGTTTGACATGGTAAAGATAAAATATTCTAGAATCAAACATTACAGATTTGGAGTGGTCAGTGGTCACTAATATGGATGAAAGAGTCTCCCTTTGACCTTCCTCTTGATAATCTGTGGTTGCAGGGTTTCAGTCACTTTAGAATGGCAAATTCAGTGAAAACTGAAACGTTAAGCTGTCATTTAAATAAGGTTAGAGATGATTAAGGAAAGTGCCATCAGTATCAATGCAAAATAAACAGTATATAGAGAAAATGACAAACACAAAAAGATTAATCGGATGAATCGCACTAGAGTTCATTTTCCCTCTTGGTGGGGTACTCAGTGCGCACCAAAAACGGACCAAAAACAACACCTTGGAGTGGCTTGTTTGTGGTGAGAACATGATCCAAACTAGAACAGACCCAACTGCAAAAAGTACTGCGCCTTTTTGGACTAATCCAGCTGCCGTAGTCCGATGCGCTGCGCATTATGGAATGTGGAGGAAAAATATTTGTGGGGCCCTAGTTTGTGGCCCCCGCCTCAATGTGAAAGTTTAATGTCAGTGCGGCCCGCGAGTTTGATATGGATGGCAATTTATAGTTTTGTGTGTGGAACTGAACGGACCCACCAATCACGGTGGGGTATATGGTTTTAGGGGGCGGGACATAGGCAAACATTTCTCAGTGAAAGTAACAGCAGCTTTGCCATGGAGTGTTTTCTTCCGTGCCTGCTGCATTCGTCCCAGCGCGCTTCATTCACAACACTTCAAAAAAGTTTTTTTAAGTTGCTGCCCAGCGGGACATTATAAATATAAAAGTGTTTATAAATCAGTGCTTAATTTGAGCTGGGTCTTGCCGGATCCATGTCAGATATTCGTATTTTTCTTCCCAAAATGTATTTTAATTGATTCAGCAGTAAATTGTGCGCAGTGAATACCTGCATGTGTGTGTGTGTGTGTGTGTGTGTGTGTGTGTGTGTGTGTGTGTGTGAGTGAGAGAGAGAAAGAGAGTGCAGCGCAGTGTGGATTGTGTGTGCGCACACGCATGACGGTAGTCATGCGCCTGTTAAAGCCAAATTCACGTTTAACTATTGGTCCTGAACAATTTTTCAACCAATCATCTTTCTTGCGTTTACAATCACTCTCATTGTTTGGTGGTTATTGTTTTGCACACAGTGAGCATAAAAGAAATAAAGTGATGTGTACGCGGCGGGCTAAAAAAAAGTAAGTAACTCAATGCAGCCTATAGAGTGGAGGAACTATGACGTCACTTTTTAGGCGAATCGGCTCCTAGCATAAAACTGGTTCCCCCTATAAAATCCCTATAGGATTTTCCCATAGGCTTTTCGAAGATTGCAAATAATAAGCTCTGTGTTCAAACACTGTTCATTACACTTACACGTTTTGTCCAGCCCGATAATCCTCACATGAAAATTCAACTTTGAGCACTTTTGGATCTTAAATGGAAACACAAGAATTGAAAAGCTAACATTAGGCTATAAAAGGACTATACTGCGCTAGGGGCGCTTGTCTGTGACGTCAACACCACCCTGCTACAGACAACTTTTCTAGCTTTTTTTTAGAAATATGGTCCATGACAAAGAGTTAATCTCTCTGTTTATTATATTATAATGCACGCTATATATTATAAACAAATAAATACGTAAATACACATAGACCTACGTGCCTTTTGGATCGTTTTTACGTGGGAAATACATGTTTTGCTTTACGGTTGTTGTAAAAGTTTTAAAACTGTATGTATAAATATGCCTACATAATATTATCATAAGACATATTTAAATAAGTGTATCGCTCGCGTGCACACAGCCTGCTTACCTTAACAAACAACAGAAATGAGGCGTGAGGGACAAGTCTATCAAATGCCTGCAAGTTCCATCATGGACACAGAGCAACATTCAGTATTCTTTTTATGTCACAAAGTGATGGAGGAGTGTAAATATTGCAGTTATGATGGAGTTAAATGTGTTCAGATGAAGAAAAAAAACGACGAAAAATCACTTGATCACGTTAAAATGACAGTTAATATGTAGGTGTTTTTACACATTTATTCAAACATTTGCATTACTGAGAGCAGGAAAGAGACAGGCTGCACTGGTAAGCAATATCTTTATAATATCGTTTAATTAAAATAAATGATAAACAAATTAATCTGTCTTTTACAAGTGAAGGCATTATCTACACACAATATGAAATCCCAATTAGAAAAACACTACAAACTATAAAATACTATTCATGAAAATACCTAAATAACAGACAAATCCAAATGCCCAACACAAGCAAGCTGCGCTTCAGACCAGTTCAGCTCGATGACGTATAATGTCTCCGACACCGCCTGTAGTCCAGTTTGCAACTTGATAACAACCGTCTTTTTAAAGAAGCATAACCGATTTAAAAACTCAAGAGTGTGATGTAACTGATGTAGTTTATGTCGTAGAACAAAACATGAAATTATCTTGGGTTTGTGTTAGTCACGAACCTTATTTAAGCGATTTAACTGAAATCCCATTCAAAAAACCCTTTGGCTTTGAGACGAGGGAATCGGAACTGCTAAAATGCTAACTCTCTTCCGGGGTTTTGCATACAAATTGACGTCATAGTTCCTCCACTCTATAATGTAGTCATCTGCAGTCACACATCGACACCTGTCCATCAGCAATAATAGTCCCCAGTAACCGGACCAATTATAGAGTCCCACCGTTATTTGTGGATCATTTGCGTCGCTCTACCTGCATTGGATATGCATTGCCTCACACAATAAACATTACATATATTTCTATATGATGTAAAAGTAGTCAAAATAAATTACAACAACACAGTGTTTCTATTTCCTGTAACAACAGCACAGCTGATAACAGTTAATCTAAATATAATTTTTATTTATTACTGATTTATTTATTTTCTTTTTCATTTTTAATTTGCTTATTTTTTCATCTTATTTTGTGTTAGAAAATTCAAATTTTCTTAAATCTCTTTATTTATTTTTTTAACACAAAATAAGATTAAAAAAATAAACAAATTAATAATATAATAAATTTCTTGTGGAAAACTTGATGCAACTCACCCTTACCCAGACTCTGCCTCCAGCGGCCCCCAGGTAAATTGAGACCCCTGGTCTAAAGTGATGTATGCAAACTATATAGTATACTATGACCAGGGAAACAATCAGCCAGCCCAGTCGTCCCTCCATAGTAAAAAACAACATTTTGTGTTTGGCGGTTTGTTGACTTGTGGGATTTCCATTGGCATTTTCCCGCACGTTAATTCTGACCAATCAAAAAGCAGTTTAGGAAATACGTTCAATAACATCTGGCCAATGAGTGATGTGGATTTTGTCACATGACTGCATTTTGGTTATTTTCAACTGGTTCAGACCAAAGAAATCAGTGTGGTGTAAAAAGACCCAAAAACGGCAGAAAAACGCTACAATGTATCATTTGTGCCTTTGGTCCGAACCAAATGAACCGAACCACAGATGTGAAAGCACCCTTAAATCATTAAACCAGCATCAAAACCATGATGATGTGAATGTATGTCAGATAACAGTAGTCTGTTGCAAAGATCAAGAAATTCTACAATACAAATTCAAACTCATTCAGCGCTAAAACCCAAACAGCACATTTAAAGGACAATTCTTGCAGCACTATTCATTTTTAGTGAGCTCAACCAAGTTGAAAAGCTTTTTGTTTGAGTAGAAAGACCTCCTGAAGCTTTGGAAATGAAGACGATGATGGTGATGATGTTTAGATTTAAAACAGTTACAAAAGCCAGATAGAAGATGACACAATAATGGCAGCTGTTAGCAGGAGCAGCTGGTCAGGTGTGACCGTCATTGTTTCCTTCTGTTTGTCGGCTTGAATGCAAAAAGCTGCCCAACCCATCCAGCACCTCTTCATCTCCTTCCCTCTGGGCTTCTCGTGCAGGTACACGGCTGTTGCCATGCCGATGCTGTACAACACACGCTACAGCTCCAAGAGACGGGTCACTGTAATGATCTCGGTTGTTTGGGTGCTTTCATTCGCCATTTCCTGCCCTCTGCTGTTTGGATTAAATAACACAGGTAAATGCTTTGTTCCTTCCTTAAAATCGTTTAAGGCTCAATATGCAAGTTGTGAGTTTTGCATTAAAGAGTTAATTCACCCAAAAATGAAAAGAATGTTATCAATTACTCACCCTCATGTTGTTCCGATTGCCTTCGTTAATGTTTGTGACACATATTAAGTTATTTTAGATGAAATCCTTGAGCTCTCTCAAACTCCATAGACAGCAATGGTCCTGAAACATTCCAGTCCACAAAAAAGAATCAAAAACACTGCCAATGTCACTTCTTTCAAAACAAACTGTAAAAATGACTGTTCACCTACAGTTGAAACCAGAAGTTTACATACACTGTATAAACAGGCACATAACATTAAAAAAAACAGCCAGATGTTAATGTGATTAAACTTTTTCTCTTTAGGTAAGTTTGGATTATCAAATTGGTTTCTGTTATGCTTAATAGCAGAATAATGAGAGAGATCTTTTTTGAGAAATTGTTATAACTTTTCTTTAAAGTCAAGTTTACACACAATAAAATTATTGTGCCTCTGAAAAAGCTCAGATGAGGGTGTCAAGGTTTTGGAAGTATCCGATTGGCTAATTGACAACATTTGAGTTGATTGGAGGCACAACTGTAGAATAGTGTTTAAGGAAAACCTCAAACACACTGCTTCCTTGTGTGACAACACGGGAAAAATCAACAAGCCAGAATCAACAAAAAAAGCCAGATTACAATTTGCTAATTTACACTGTGAAAAAGAATAATTTTTGGAGACATGTCCTGTGGTCTGATAGAACTAAGATTGAACTGTTTGGTCATAATGACCAGTGTTACATTTGGAAGACAAAGGGGAAAGCATACAAGCCTAGGAACATCATCCCAACTGTGAAGTATGGGGGCGGCAGCATCATGTTGTGGGGCTGTTTTGCCGCAGGAGGGACTGGTGCACTTCACAGCATAGATGGCATCATGAAGAAAGAACATTATGTAGAAATACTGAAGCAACATTTCAAGACATCAGCCAGGAAATTAAAACTTGGCCGCAAATGGGTCTTCCAAACAGACTATGACCCTAAGCATACTGCCAAATTAGTTAAAATGACAACAGAGTAAATGTTTTGGAGTGGCCATCACAAAGCCCTGATCTTAATCCTATAGAGAATTTGGCAAGTTGGCAAGACAGCTAACAAATCTGACTCAGATACACCAATTCTGTCAAGAGGAATGGGCCAAAATTCCTTCAAACTATTGTGAGAAGCTTGTGGAAGGACACTCAAAACATTTGACCACAGTTATACAGTTTAAAAGCAAAGCTAAAAAAACAACAACAAGGAAATGTATGTAAACCTTTAACTGTCTAGAAATTAACAAAATATTCTCAAAAAAAATCGCACTATTCTGGCTTTTATCAAATGTGAATCATTTAGGTAATCCTAACGGACCTAAAATAGTAAACATTTAGTATGATTTACCATCAGACATTAAAAAAAAATGGTTATGTTCCTTTTTTTAGAGTGTATGTACATTTCGGGTTTCAATTGTATATCTGCCCTTCTAGCCAGGGTGTGTGTTTACTGTATATACTGTATATATTATACTGGCAGTATAATGTACTGATATTAGAGCCAGCAACACAACACACAAGTGGCATATTGCCATATTAAAAGCACAACCTGATCTGACACAAAAGACATTGGCTTACAAAGTTGTTTTTTGGCATACAATAGTGTTATTGGAGCATTGTTTTAGTACAGTTTAACCGCTGAAGTTACATGGAATGTTTGTGGTTCCTTTTCTGGACCATTGTTGTCTATGGAGGGTCAGAGAACTCTCGAATTTCATCTGAAATATCTTAATTTGTGTTCTGAGGATGAACAGGGGTCTCGGCCATGAGTAATTAATCAAATAATTTTCATTTTTGGGCAAACTAACCCTTTGAGATATAAGAAATAAACACTACACTACCTGACAAAAGTCTTGTCTTCGATTCCAGTTGTAATAGCAACAAATAATAACTTGACTTCTAGTTGGTTATTTGGAAAAGTGGCAGAAGGTAGATGTTTCAGATGAATCATCTGTTGAACTGCATCCCAATCATCACAAATACTGCAGAAGACCTACTGGAACCCACATGGACCCAAGATTCTCATAGAAATCAGTCAAGTTTGGTGAAAGAAAAATCATGGTTTGGGGTTACATTCAGTATGGGGGCATGCAAGAGATGAATGGCAACATCAACAGCCTGAGGTATCAAGACATTTGTGCTGCCCATTACATTACAAACCACAGGAGAGGGCAAATTCTTCAGCAGGATAGCTCTCCTTCTCATACTCCAGCCTCCACATCAAAGTTCCTGAAAGCAAAGAAGGTCAAGGTGTTCCAGGATTGGCCAACACAGTCATCAGACATGAACATTATTGAGCATGTCTGGGGTAAGATGAAGAACGAGGCATTGAAGACGAATCCAAAGAATCTTGATGAACTCTGGGAGTCCTGCAAGAAAGCTTTCTTTGCCATTCCAGTTGACTTTAATAATAAGTTATTTGAATCATTGCAGAGATGTATGGATGCAGTCCTCCGAGCTCATGGTAGTCATACACAATATTAATTAATTCCACTGCACCCTTACTTTATATTCTATACTGTACATTATTTCTGTTAAGTGACAAGACTTTTGTCTAAGCAAAGTCAGACCTTATGTCCTAATTAAATATTTAAAAATCAAAGCATGATCATATTTTATTTTGGTAAAATAAGCGTAATATAGAGGTAATACCAAATGATTAACTAGGAGTCAAGTTATTATTTGTTGTTTTTAAAACTTGGATAGGCAACAAGACTCTTGTCAGGTAGTGTAGAACAATGGTATGCAATTGTGTACTCACATTATCCAAATGTGATGATATACTAGGTGTAGCATCTTGCAAGCCACTTATTCATTATCCTTTGCTGGTGGTTCTCTCACCCAATGTTTAATGGTTAAATTTACAAAATGTAAATGGTCAAATTTCAATCCTACTTTAGTCCCATTTCTGATCCTCCTTTAATCTTGTGTCCTGTCTGCTTTTTTTCATGGTTATGTGAATTCCACAAATCTTACAATTCCCTACAAATTCACAGGTTCATCAGGGTATAGCTGTGTCAGAAACTGTTCACTCATTCACTATATAGTGTATGTCAGTTGCGTGGACTATAGGAAAGAGGGAACTAAAATGAGTTTGTGAGTTCAGACAGTGACATAAATAATGAGTCTGTGGCAGACGGTTTTCTCATAAACATTACAACTACCATCCTGCAATAAAACCTATTAGGCTTTGAGAATTAAATGTCAGTTTATATATTTTTCACCATTATTATATTATTTGACAACAGAGAAAACAAAACACCTGCTAGTCTTGCTTATTTACTTTTTAATTCATTTATTCATTCATTTTTCTTTGGCTTAATCCCTTTATTTATCAGGGGTCGCCACCACGGAATGAACCGCCAACTTATCCAGCATATATTTTACACAGCGAATGCCTTTCCAGCTGCAACCCAGCACTGGAAAACACCCATACACACTTATTCACGGCCAATTTAGTTTATTCAATGCACCTATAGCGCATGTCTTTGGACTGTGGGTAAAACCGGAGTACCCGGAGAAAACCCACGTTAACGCTAGGACAACATGCAAACTCCACACAGAAATGCCAAATGACCCAGCCGGGACTCGAACGAGTGACTTTCTAGCTGTGAGCCACCGTGTCGCCTATTTACTTTTTATTTACTTTTTTATTTATTTGATTAAAATAAAAACACCATATTCACATATATTTGTTCGTAAGGACTTTATTTATAAAATATTTAGTTCTAGTCCATGACTGTGATTGGTTGAGCCACGTTCTATGCTGTTCTAAAATAATCTACAACATGCATTTGTGATTGCTGCTTCGCAACTGTCCCACTCCCATCAGTACTGAGCTAAAAATCTATTAAACTTCCTTTGTTTTATGTTGTAAAATGCTGCTATGCATGTGGAATTACGATTTTAAAAAGCAATAAGCCATGCGCCTTTAGCTGTAAATTCAATGTAAACCATGTCTTTATGGGTTTTTTGTTTTTCTATATTAAATAAAAGCAATAAGCCCCATAAATACTCCAATTTAATTTGCAGCTTTCTGTGTTCACATTAGCCATCCAACAATATTTTGCTCTTTTGCTGCATTGCAATGGATTTTAGAAAATTTGTGAATGAATGTACCGACAAAAAATATAAAACACACCCAATATAATGCACTGTATAGTGGATATTTTAGACACAGGTCAGCAAACTATTTTGTGTTTATTAGACGTTTAATAGACATCTAAACGTAGACAGCTTGGCTATAACAAGGCTTAACTTGGGTTGTCAGTGAAAATCTAATAGACATCTAAAAATAGCCCAAAACTTGACTAGTCGTCAAATAGACAGATTAGACAGTCTTTATATGTGTAGTCATTCATTTCAGTATATTTGATGACCAGTCTAGTTTGGGCCTGTTCTTAGATATCTATTAGATTTTCACTGACAGCCCAAATTTATCCTTGTTTTAGCCAAGACGACTATGTTTAGACGTCTATTAGACATCTATTAGACACAAAATTGTTTGCTGGCCTATGTTTTAAATAACCTATATCTTTTAAAAACAAAATTGCTTGCTGGGAGCTTACAGTAAGTATTTCTTCATGCTAAATTGTTTGGAGTATGTGACCTCAAGTGGCAAAACATGCATATTGTGTCTCTGAAGTAACAATTTGAACAAAATTTCTGTCTCACTTTTGACTCAGAAGCAAACTAAGAAATAGTATATCATGCTTTGCATAACATCATCACTATAGGGTCTTGTCAAAGATGTATTTTTTTAAGTTAAACAATACAGTAAAAAATCAAATTTGAAACATATTGAGTGGAGTACAAATGATAAAGGATTAATTTGAGGTTGATTATATAATAATTGCAAAGTCAACACATCAACAAATATTTATTTTATCATCTTTAAAGTGAAATAACCTGGAAAATTTAAGACGCACTTGGATGTTTTTGAATTTGAACTGTTCTAACATATTGAATTTGTGTTCTTTTGCATTTGGTTTTGATTTGACCCTATACACTGTAAAAAATAAATCGGAAAAAAATTACGGTAAAAAAACGGCAGCTGTGGTTGCCAGTACTTTACCGTTAAAAATACGGTACAAACCGTAAAAGTAATTTCTAATTTTTACGGTAAAGGACCGTATTTCATTAATTTATAGAGGTAATATGTTTTTGAATAATTTTGAATTACCAACATCTACACATCTTTTGTTACGCAGATAGACACGTTAACACAGCCATATGCAGGTGATGAGTAAGTTACATAATAAACCAATGCTCATCACAAATAACTTTTCCCACAAGCAGAAAAGTACATCAGTATATAGAAGGTGCTCAGTGTCATTCACACAGCTACTAAGCACCAGTATAGTAACACGCATAAAATTAAAGTGATGAAATAAACATTGTTTATTAACATTAGATGTAACGTAAATCTCTAATGTACATAAGTGATGGGAAAACAACTAAAAAGATCCATAGGAATGTCAACAAAAAGCATAAAAAGTAGTGTGCCATGCAGGGAATTCTGGCAAAGTCAATTTAGTTATTCACCTTATATATTAAGGAAACATACCGTTAACTAGGTTACGGATTTTTACTGTAGCATTTTTATAGTTTATAACATTTACCAGTATGTTTCAAACCTAATTATAATCCCATGCTAATTGTTGATTGTTATGGGAAATTTGCCAAATACAGACATCTGCCAGTGTATCAATGAACTAATTACGTTTTGCAACCATAATTAATTGAGTAACCATATTTTCCCACCATCTCTATCTCTCTTAGCTACCCGGGATGGCTCTGTGTGTGAAATTGCCAACCCCGCTTTTGTTGTCTACTCCTCTATCATGTCGTTCTACGTGCCCTTCATTATCACCCTCCTCGTCTACGTGCAGATTTACGTGGTTCTTCGCAAGCGGCGGAAACGGGTCAACACTAAACGGAGCTGCCAGAAGACAGACGCTGATGCTCAGCCCACTCTCAAGGTGATATGCACCATGTGAGACAATAGCCTGAGGGAAAATACAGAGCATTGCCCACTGGACAAGACATGGTGTCAGTGGCGTTTAATAAAAGGAGTTGACCTCTTTCTAGAAAATATGGGAAGTAACTGCCAGAGTTAATTATAGAGTTTCTGTGGTAATACTTGGAGCTCCATAACAGAGATTAACTACTGGTCAAAAATGTATAGTAGTTCAACATAGTTTTTAGAAAATACTTCGAAATTTTGAATTTATGTATATATATATATATATATATGTGTGTGTGTGTGTGTGTGTGTGTGTGTGTGTGTGTGTGTGTGTGTGTGTGTGTGTGTGTGTGTGTGTGTGTGTGTGTGTGTGTGTATGTGTGTGTTAAATGAGTTTGTTAGTGTGGTGGCAAAGCTGAGTATTAGTACTCTTTCTAAATGATAAGTCGGTGATCAGTTATTATCAATTATAAACTTGTAATTGTTGTCATATTCTACTCACTGTGTCTTTGTAGAACTGAGAAATTGCTGTAAGGCAGAGAAAGTCTTTTTGTCTGGAGTCCAAAAAAAAACTGCTATATTGCTGTACACCAGGGGTGCTGAACCCTGTTGCTGGAGATCTACCTCCCTGCACAGTTTAGCTTCAACCCTGATCAAACACAACTAAACCAATAAAGAAGGATCTGAAGGAACGTTTGCTACTGTAATTAAAGACATGTGTTTGATCAAGGTTGCAGCTGAACTCTGCAGGAAGGTAGATCTCCAAGAATACAAGCGGTTGTACACTATAAGGACATTAAGCCAAAAGTGCAGAAGAAACTGAATTTTCTAATTTTTATACTGTAATATTAATTTACTGTAATGCAATGAATATATGTGTATTCACTACATTACTGTAAATTGATATTTCCCCTGAAGCTCATTGTTGTATTTTATAGTATTTTGTTGTCTGCACACTTTAATTTATGCTGTAAGTATAATATAATTATGTTGAGCAGTAAAATATTCCATTGGAGGTTTTTAATTTTTGATATGCTTTTGGTAGGAAAGTAGTCTTTTGCTTTAGGTTTTGTTTCTCATCTGAGGCAAAAGTTTGATTCTTTAAAAAATGCTTTTGATTAAAACACACTCTTTGGCTGCTTTATTAGATATGCCTAACTAGTACCGGGTTGGACCCCATTTTGCCTTCAAAACTGCCTAATTCCTTTGTAGATACAACAAGGTATTTGAAATATTCCTCAGTAATTTGCCTTTTTATCATTTTATCATATTTAAAAAATGCCCTTTTATCACCTCGAACCAGTCTGGCCATTCTCTTCTGAACTCTGGCATTAACAAGGCATTTGCGCCCACAAAACTCCCGCTCACTGGATATTTTCTCTTTTTCAGACCATTCTCTGTAAACCCTAGAGATGTCTGTTTGTATGAAAATCCTAGTAGTTCAGCAGTTTCTGTATTACTCAGACCAGCCCATCTGGCACCAACAACCATGCCACGTTTAAAGTCACTTAAATCACCTTTCTTCCCCATTCTGATGCTCCGTTTGAACTGCAGCAGATTTTCCTGACCATGTCTACATGCCTAAATGCACTGAGTTGCTGCCATGTGATTGGCTGATTAGAAATTTGCGTTAACAAGCAGTTGGTCAGGTGTACCTAATAAAGTGGCCCTTGGATGTATACACCTTTGATATAACAATTTGCAGTTTGCACAGATTGTTCTGGGATTGTGTTTATAGTTGTGAAAAACTCTTAAGACTGGATTAACGACTGCTTTGGCTCCTAGTATACAATTTCATTTTAAAATTAATGTACAAATAGAAAACAGGTATTTTCATCAGATTCAGTTTGCTTTTGTTACCTTTGTTTAGTTGTCTTTTTCTTAGGTCCATTCATTCTTGTTTGCTTGTTTATTATTATTATACAAGTAGATAGTGGTCACCGGTGTCTAGTTTACTTTTTTTTTAGGTTTATTTTGCCCTGTGTTTGTATCTTGAGCTGCTCCTGTGTTATTGAATTATTTAGTTTGTTTGTAAATAAGGGAACAACTTTACAGTAAATCAGTGCAAAAGCTGCATTTAGATCCACTCTTCCTTTTCCTTACCTGATCTGTCATGACAGTTTAAACCAGGGATGGGCAAACTCGATCCTGGAGGGCCGGTGTCCCTGCATAGTTTTGCTCCAACCCTAATCAAACACACCTGCTTGTAGCTTTCTAGTGATCTTAAAGACACTAATCAGGGTGTTCAGGTGTGTTTGATTAGTGGTGGAGCAAAACTCTGCAGGGACACCGGCCCTCGAGGATCAAGTTTGCCCATGCCTGGTTTAAACTATAATAACATATCACAATATTACCGTTTAATGCATTGTTAATCAAATATGCTCAGCCTTTGGTGAACAAACATCTTTCAAAAACATTTGAAACTCTTTAATTATTTTGAACTTTTTCCTAGTTTGCAGTAAACCCAAACCTATTATTCACCCCTGAAATCAATGTTTTTGTTCAGTTCAGTTTTTTAATTGAATTCTCACTGTTGGCAGATAGATACAGCATCTAAAACGGCATCCAAATAAAAAAATTTGTAGTTTGTCTTTAGACTGCATCTCCATGGTGGATTTATTATTTTATTATGGGGCATTGATTTAACCTTTTTTGAATATGCATTACCCCCTGGACACTGTGAAAGTAAAGCCATTACAACAAATTGAACAAAACCAACGCAATGCCAACAATTGGAAGCCATTTTTTTTTCTGGAGCTGTAAGGTTTATAAACATAATTCCCCATGCAATCTATGTGTCACAGCAGACTGTGCTTGTGATGTACTGCAGTTTCTCAGTATTCATATTCTATTTTCATCGCAGTACTGGAGAGCTACAAATGATTTCTTTCTTCTGACCTTTGCGCTCTTTCATCATCGATTTCTCACACCAGCTGTTTTTAATGGCCACTTTGGATCAATGGGTTCAGCCGTCTAGTTTTAAAAGGTCCCAAGGACTTTTTGTGGTACTTAAAAATTACTGAAGCAATCACTCTTTTCATTCCGTTTTAGTGCTAGAAGGGCTCTTTCGAGTTGCGCGGATTTATTTGCATTGTGTGTCATTAAAAGGTGCCAAATATACATCTGAATGATTTTCAAGACTTCATGCTGTTTTTGAAATTTAATGTCGACCACACGCTGAATTAAATTCTTATTACCTCTGCCACAGGAAAAGTGCACTCATCCTGAAGATGTGAAACTGTGCACCGTTATCATTAAGACCAACGGGGGTTTACCTGCCAAAAATAAGAAAGCAGTAAGTATTTTTAAAACAAGTAATAAAAATGATGTAAAAAATAACCTGTTTTTCTCTAGATACATGTATGCAGCTGCATCAGTGGTGTAAAGTAACAAATTACTAATACTCAAATTACTGTAACTGAGTAGTTTTTCTCAGAAATTATAATTTATTAAGTAGTTTTAAAAATGTGTACTTTTACTTTCCCTTGAGAACATTATTAGTGCTGTATTGGTACTTTTACTCCCCTACTTTCCTTCAAACTGCAGTCACTACTTTATTTTTTCTTGTCTATGAGGATTGGCTGTGTAGTCTTGTGACTCCTGTCCAATCAAATCGCACATAAAAGGTAAATCGCATCATAATGTACTACCTCAAGACATGGGCGCTTTATAGTTGCAGCAAACTGTTTAAAAGCATTAAAAGTGTCCAAGAAGATGTCCAAAATCTATACACGTAATGACCCAGAGACTGTTTAGATGCATGTCACTGATGAGAAGATGGCCAATATTAACTGTATGATGACCTAAATGGCCTTAAACACCCAGCAGACACAAGACATCAACATGACGTCAGATTGACATTGTACCCAAAGTCAGGGGGACATTGTATTTTGTTTGGAGCAGAGACACACACACAGAGACAGACAGAGCGCATTTAGCTTTACACTCTTTTTGCACGCAAATGTGACAGGATACAGGTTAATCTCCAGTGTTGTATGGATATCTGGTATGTTAATGTTCAAAATAAACCTGATTTAACGTCCACAAACCGAGACTAAAGCGTCTTCCTTTATAATTGTTCTGACACGCGGCTGTGCTGATGAAGTAAAGCTTAAGTAAATCGCTCTACTTCATTAAACATGTGCACTGTTTTAAAACATTTTAAACATGTGAAACTTACTATTGATCACATTTAAAGATGATTGATGATCCTAGCGAACTGAACACACCTTTTATTCCCGGTTGCTTTGCGCACGTCTGGTCTTGTTGATATGATTATACACGTGACTACCGGGACATGCAGCTGTCAATCAATTGTCAATCAATTCGGTGGGCGGGGGAACCGCACTCCTATGTCAAGTTGCGGTCGATCTGAAAACCGCTCCACCGTTTTTATGTTGTTAAATTTAAAAAAAAAGGACTGGGTGTGTTTATATCACCCCAATATTACGATCTATACATTATATCTACACATATGTCTGTCCAAACAGCTTGAAAAGTAGTTTTTTTACCATAGGTGCCCTTTAACAGTCTGTTGCCAAAGCTCAAAATGAAATAGTATGTTGATTCAACTAAAAAAAATTTGTTGGCCAAATTGTGCACGTGTGTGTGTGTTTGTGTGGTGTTTAAATATATACAGCTGTTTAAAGAAGCAGTAACAAAAATTAAGAGACAAGAAAAACATACGCTTAACAAAGCTGATCAAAGTTAAATAAGGCCAGAAACTGCCCATGTTTTACATAAATATGATTACGAAAATAAAAACAGTAAATAATTATGTTGTAACCGACATATTTGAAAAAAACAATTAATGCATGAATGTGATTCTGCCCAATCTATGTAAAAAAATATATAGGTCCTGAAGCTAAAGCTTCCCTAAAGAAAAAATGCTCAATATCATCTATATACTGTAACATCTTGGAACCTATGACAATGGATATTTGACTTCTGCTTGTTTTGTTCTTTGATTCAGCTCCACTCAGCATTTGATTTCACCAGATCAGCAGCTTTCCTCAGGTGCATGATGCATATGCAGTTATTTCGATATAGGACTTGTAGTCTGACTGAGCACAACTAAAAATGTTTAGTGAAAATAGTTTTTTTTTATTATTTTAACTGAAGACCTTCATCCTCACTTTGAAAAAAGTTTCAACCCAATTTTGGGTCAAATATGGACAAACCCTACTGTTATGTTAAATCTTTCAATTGAAAATGTAATCATGAAGTTACTCGAGAGTTAAAACAACATTTTAGACTGGATGTCTTTCATAATGCATATTTTTATGAGGATAATTGAAAGACATGATTTGAATCTATACATATACCGCATTTATCAAATTTCTATTATTTTATTTCATTTTCATTTTAAAAATATCAGCCAGCATCACTATATTACCACCAAAATAAATCTTTGGGGTTAATTAGATGTTTGGTATGAACAATAAACAAAGGTAAAAACAGAAAAGCTTGCATATAGTTGACAATTTTAGCAAATTAATTTCCTTAAGAATAATAACTTACTTAAAACACTATATTATGAATCCTAGGCCCAGAGTTGGTGGTTACTTTTTTAAAAAATATTGCATAACTACACACAAATAATCTTATAGTCAGTCATTGTTTTTTTTTTTGTTTTTTTTTTTGGTTGTCAAGTATTCACTTATTGTAGGAATTTTGTGAATCTGGTTAGCAAGTAGTAAAGTTTGTTGCCTGTACACAACAATACACAAGTTTCATTTATACACACTGGCCTGATTTTATTTCTAAAATAAATCAATGAAATTGGTAACCGTATCACAAAAACACACTTGCCCATTTACCCAACACAAACATTATAAAAGTAACTAACCTTAACTAACTTAACAGATTTATTCTCTTATATATTATATTTTTAAGAAGTATCACTTGGATCAGCAAACACAATCATACAAATTGTTAAGTGATTGAAGCAAAATGTTACACCTCAATGTGTTAAATATGTTGCATTTGTTTTATACTTATTCATGAAAATTAAATTCAGCCCAAATTGTTTTCTTTTATTACTTTCATGTGTATTTCATGCCATTGAAATTGACTATTTCTCCATCATTTACTCATAATAGAGTCCTGCAGTTGCACTGTGTTCGAGTTTTCTAAAAATGTACAAAAGTGTATGTATAATTGCGGCTGATTCTATGTTGTTTAATATTCAGTTTTATGGTATTCTGTCTTATTTCTGTCTATGGACCCCCTAAGGAGATGTGCTGATTGAAAATATGGGTTTGAAAAGAAAAATAGTTTGCTTTGTTTTTTTTTTCAGTTTTGGAGTTTCCAGTTTACATTAACATATTTTCCTACATTCTATATTTCTCATATTTCATATTTATTATAGACAATATATGTGTGAAATCCAACAAATGTGATAATGTGCAAAAAAAAATAATATCACTAGACACAGGCAGTTTTAATGTCAGTGAATCTTTTTCACTTGAGAAAAAATGTAGTGTGGAATACTGTAAAAAACTTTAGCAGAAAACAAGGGTTGATTTAAGGTTGTATTTTTATATGTGAAGATGTTTCTTTTAGAATTCTATAACATTTAACTTTTTTTCCAGGTATATATAATAGTTTACAGAATTTAATAAATGTAGCAGATAAACTGGCAGGTAAACAAACTGTTCTTTCACAAACTGTTTGTTACATTTGGATTGCTGAGTCATATATCGTCTTAGGGACTTGCATAACCCTCATTCCATGCAGACGGAGATGTTATGTCAAATAATCGACCAGGGGATTCGCATAAAATACCAGTCACTCTGATTTGTAATAAAATGGAATGAAATTTGTATGAAATTGGTGAGTGCAGCCCCTGCAGGTGCAACCACTTCACAATTAGGGGTACTGTATATAAAGCATGCCTGCAGGCTAGCAGATCAAGCTTATCGCTTGAGCCAAATTTGGTTACACATTTATCTGGTGATTCAGCCTCTATGGACATAACGGACATAATGTCTCTGTTCTGTTTTTTAAAGATTGAGGGTTATGGAGGTAACCAAAACATTCCCCTTCAATTGATGTCCTTTCAGTCATGACCCAAAGCTCATGACCATAGGTGAGAGAGGAAATGTAGATTGACCGATAAATCGAAAGCTTTGCATGTACTGGAAACAAGTCTGACTTATTGCTGGCAATGCAAACAAACTGCTCTGTTCATACAGGTACCAGAAAGCCCTTAAAAGTGCTCCTCTAACCCCATACTCCAAGAGCACCCCCCCCCCCCCACACACACACACACACACACACAGAATGCCAAAAGGGACATTTTGGAATGCCTTCTCCAAGTCCATGAAACACTTGTGGACTAATTGGGAATACTCCCATATACCCTCAAGCACCCTGGTGAGGGTACAGAGCTTGTTCAGTGTACCACCGCTTGGACAAAATCTGCATTGTTCCTCTTGGATCTAAGGTTCATCCATCGTCCAGATCCTCCTCTCCAGTACCCTGGCATAGACTTTTCCAGGGAGGTTGAGGAGTATGACCCCCGTAGGGTTGAAACACACCCTCCGGTCCCCCTTCTTAAAAATAGGAACCACCAGCCCAGTTGCCCAGTCCAGAGGCACTGTTCCTGAACACCATGCGATAATGTAGGGACGTGTCAGCCAAGATAGCCCCACAATATCCAGAGACCTGAGATACACAGGATGTATCTCATCCACACCTGCTGCTTTTCCACAGTCTGAGCACCTTCCACCACCTCTCCTGAAGAACTTTAAGAAGGCCAGGTACTCTGCACTGGTGTTAAGCCCGTAGGCACAAACTACAGTGAGAGACATATCCCTGACCCGAAGGCAACCCTCTCGTTCACCGGGGAAAACTCCAACACATGGCAGCTAAATTGATAAACTATAAGCAAAACCATACCAGCCTGCCACCTCTCACCGTGGGCTAATCCAGAGTTCAGCCTTTCTCAAGAAGTTCAGTTCCAGAGCCCAAGCTGTGCGTGGAGGTGAGCCCCATTAACTTTACTCAGTATCGTTTAACCTCCCGCACAAGCTCAGGTTCATTCCCTCCCAGTGAGGTGACAGGCATTCAAACTCCTCCATCACAATAAGGCAGCAGTTCATAGAGGAGCTCCCTGGCCCTGAAAACCAAAATAATTCAGTAGTCACATCTACGCCTAGATAAATTGAGCTAGGGCTTACCATGGTAATAATCAAGAAAATTTGCTGGCTAGCTAGGTAACAATGCTGCATAATATCATTGCACCTGTTGGAGCCATGGTATGGCAGCAAAGTTCCTCAACTATTAGGCCAGAATGATAGTATAGTTCCTATTCATATAAGCCTAGAAAATAGCAACTTTTGTAGAGTCAAGCTTTAAATAGAAAAATTATCTTTTTTTATTCCAATGGTCAAATCTGATTTAATTATTTGTGCTATGATAAATGTGCTCACACCAGTGTTCCTTTAAAGCAGCCATCATTTCTGAACAACAAGACTGAAGTGTGTACTGATTCAAAGTGTCATCATACCGCTAATGATAAACATGTCTTCAACAGCAACTAATAAAAGAGGTCCTGCACCAGGGTGATGATGTGGGGATGGAAATGGTGGCAGGCACCAGTCCGCCAGAAAAGAAAAAACTGGCATCCTCGCTAGTCGTCGACTTGTTGGCCACCCCTCCGAGTCCCAATCATGGCTCCCCATCCCACGCCGAATACGGAGATGAGAAAAACGGCCATGCCAAGGACGTCCAGTCCCCAAAAGAAGCCAAACCTGTTGAAACTCAGGCACTGCCCAATGGCAAAACCCGAACTACAGTGACCAAAACCATGAGCAAGAGGAAAATGTCCCAGCATAAAGAAAAGAAGGCCACTCAGATGCTGGCTATCGTTTTAGGTGAGGTCATTTTACACAACAGTTGCTTAGCCTATATTGAGGTCTTGTCCTCAGAATACCTCAGCTTTATTCTCTCTGTTGCAGGTGTTTTCATTATTTGCTGGCTGCCCTTTTTTATTACCCACATTTTGAAAACTCACTGCACGAGCTGCGTGGTGCCGCTGGAAATGTACAATGCCTTCACTTGGCTGGGATATGTGAACAGCGCCGTCAACCCCATCATATATACCACTTTCAATGTGGAGTTCAGAAAGGCTTTCATAAAGATATTGCACTGCTGAGGATATTATTCACCACACACATAGAGGAGAAGAGATGGGAGATTTCACCAGAGGTTAGTGCCATCTTTCACCACCATGTGAAATGGGGGATTTACAAAGCGGCGCTTTTAGGACAGAGCGGACGAATACATTACAGAAAATGGAGGTTCAAATGAATGTAAAAGTAGAGTTTTATTTATGTGTCTCCATTATTTCTGACAGTGGAGTGCATGTGTGCGGATGTGTGTATGTTTTTTTTTTTCTCTTCGCAGTGCGAATGTGATTAACTGTCAGGTAAAGAAGTGAATCTGAGAAATTGGATCTTGCCACAGAGACTTTTATGCAAGCAGGGATCTGAATGTTGTAATTACATCATTATATAAATTTAGTGGTGAGCAACTGATTACGCAATGCTTTGTTTATTCGAGTATTTATTTAGCCATCAATTTATTTATTTGATCGAGAGCTTGTTAATAAAGGGATTGATATTGTAAAAAAAAAAATGAAGTGAAAAAAATGTATTTACGATTTTAAAACCATAACACAGATATTTTAAAGGTGCACTCAGTAATCTTTTGTGTATATTGCACTGGCTCATCTTAGACACTTACTGACACCTAGGGGCCTGGAGTGCAGAATCATGCAATTTAAACAAAAAATAATAATAATAAATAAATCAGTTCCCAATGTGTGTTCAGTTAATAATGTACTATTTGCAACCAGACATAATTAATCAGTGTACTCCAATTTGCAATAATTACTTCATGTGTAATAAATAAATGAACTGGAAGATCTGGATTCTTTCAAATTTCAGATAAAAATATGAAAAAAAAAATGACAATTTATGCTTTCTTAACTATTCTGAAGATAAAGCATTGGCATTGTGCTATTAAATGAGCAATATTATACGGGTAGCAGTGCGATATGGCTGTATATTGGCATTGGTGGGAGGCATGCGTGGCAGTGACGATTTACAGCCATATTACACTGCTAACATGTGTGATATTGCGTTTATACAACAGTTTTACAGCATAATCGTGTATATAAAAAAGAAATCAAACACGGAGAGAACCCTTTTGTATCAGGAAATACTTTCTTCCGCCATTCATTCACATCTACCACTGACGTCAGAGCAGCAGAAGCTATTACTAATTCACCAACATCACTTTAGAGCTAGTATTTGAATGATTCTCTAACGTAATGTCTAAAGTGATGACAAAACAGGTGATTTTGCTCACATTTTAAAATGATAAGGCTTCAGAGATTTCCCAGTATTTCTCTGTTGCAATCGGGAGATCACAATAATTAACCCAAAAAAAGCTAAAGCAACCCAAACACTACCAGATTTGCGAACCCCTACCAGATTAGGAAAAATACTTAACACATGCGGGCATTTCTTCTTTCTTTTTACTGAACTAGTCTGCAGTAACAAAAACAGGAGACTCATTAGAAACAAACAGATGGCCAACCAAAAAGTAACTCAGGGTTATAGAAAGAGTGTCCAACACAAAATACATACATTCCTAATATGTGACTCCCATCTCACACTTAATACACTACAATTACTATGGTATAAATACAGCACTACAACATACAAAAGTAAGTGATCGACTTTGTATGATATATAGTATCATTATAAGTATCATATCATGATATGACAGTTTTATAATGATTTGATCAGCTGTAGCTTAAAATTACCCTAGGTTTTTCTTTTCTAAGGGCTTATTATGCGGTCTCTGTTGCCATTTTGTGGATGGCGCTGCATTTGCAACATGATAAATATTTAAAATAGGCACTTTCCTTATAAATAAACTGTATAGTTGCAATCTAAACAAGTACATTCTCACCTAAATAACCTCAAAAGTACATTATGTTGTCCAACAGCTTCAATATTTGTCAAACTGTAGTGAGTTTATTGATCTGCTGTCACTCTATGTGGGCGGAGTAATACAGAAGAGTGAGGAGGATGCTTTCAGCCAATCAGATTCGAGAACCAGACAGAACTGTTGTATAAAATAGAATGCAGACATGCCTGAAAACATTGCAGCTTTTTATTGTCAGTAGTTTTCAGAATAAAAGAAAAATGTTTGGAAAATTGTGTTATTTTCAAAGATTTCTTTGCAATTCCAGAGAAAATTGTAATTTTCAAATAGTCTCTTATATATATTTATATATATATATATATATATATATATATATATATATATATATATATATATATATATATATATATATATATATACTATATTTTGTTATTTTAATAAAGGAATTACTGGGTGCACCTTTAAGCAAACAGAAATGAATGCCTTTGACTTACCGACTATGAAAGACAATGTAAATAAGAATTAAATAGTTTTATTGAAGCCCATGACAAAAATGATCATGCATGTTACATTGGTATTCTACATTAAACTGCAGCCAATGTATGTCTGTTGTAGATTTTGTGTACATCACTACACAAACTTATCTGACAGTATATAACGATGTGTCTATGTTTTCTTTTCTCTCTGTCTGATACTGCTATGTTCACTGAAATAGATGTTTGATTTGTCATGTGACAGTTCATTTTTTTGTGGTTGGATAAAAATAAAGCACAAATCATTTGTGGAAAAAAAAAATATCCAATGATGCAAACTGTTTTAAACCTGGCCATAGATATCCACAGCTGGATTGACACTTTATTTAGATTTTTTTTTAAACAGAGCCTTCATGGGAAAACCTTATACATGTAGTTCACAAGTTTCAATACAGAGTTTTATATTGTAAAGGATAATGACGTTTAACTATTCTGCAGGTATAGTATATAATTTTATCAATTGATATTAAGCTTCATTTGTTTTCTGTTGAGAAACATATTCCATTACTATTGTCATCTATTATATTTTACCTAGCTTAATAGTTTTTTTTTTCTCAGTGATCATTTAAGTAGCAGTCAACAGAAATAAAAAGATATAAGGTGAAGCGTGTATTGATTTATGTTAAATTATTTGATCCTACAGTATATCACAGCCCGTTTAAACCAATAGAGTGTAACTATATGACCAATTACAGATGGTCATCATTATTCTTGTAAGTCCATTTGGTGACACTAATGGCACAAATATCACACTCTTCAGCTCCTGAATTGCTATGAGATCATCACAAAACATGCAGATCCTGCTGATGACTCAGTCTTTTCAATGAGTGCCTACATTCAGTTGTTTTATGTAACATATCAGACAAGCAAGCTGAAATAGATGCAATTTGCCACTGTTTGTGGGCGAGTGCTCTGAGTGCAAAAGCTCTTCAATTATTTATTTACTTCAGGGATTGGCATCGCTTTTGTCATGAAGTGCCATTTTATTTAAAGAAAAAACAATAAAAACAATGTATTTTTCAGTATATATAGAATCAGAATTCATTAGAAGTACAATATATATTCAGTGTTCATCATAAATGAGTTCACCCCTCAAAGATCCCTTTTAAATGAATATGAAAATGGATGTTTTACAATAGTATATACATTCACTGGCCACTTTATTAGGTACAAAAAGAAAATATCCAGTGAGCAGCAGTTCTGTGGGACGCAAATACCTTGTTGATGCCAGAGGTCAGAGGAGAATAGACTGGTTCAAGCTGTTGAAAAAGGCAACAGTAACTCTAATAACTACTCGTGACAACCGAGGTAGGCAGAAGAGCCTCTCTGAACGCACAACACGTCCAACCTTGAGGTGGATGTGCTGCAGCAGCAGAAGACCACACTGGGTGCCACTCCTGTCAGCTAAGATCAGGAAACTGAGGCTACAATTCACACAGGCTCACCAAAACTGGACAATAGAAGATTGGAAAAATGTTGCCTGGTCTGATGATTCTCGATTTCGGCTGCGACATTCGGATGGTAGGGTCAGAATTTGGCATCAAAGACATGAAAGCATGGATCCATCCTGCCTTGTATCAACGGTTCAGGCTGGTGGTGGTAGTGTAATGTTGTGGGGGAAATTTTTTTGGTACACTTTGGGTCCATTAATACCAATTGAGCATTATGTCAATGCCACAGCCTACCTGAGTATTGTTGCTGACCATGTCCATATCCCTTTATGACCACAGTGTACCCATCTTCTGATGGCTACTTCCAACAAGATAATGCACCATGTCAAAGCGCGAATCATCTCAGTCTGGATTCTTGAACATGACAATGAGTTCACTGTACTCAAATGGCCTCCACAATCACCAGAACTCAATCCAATAGAGCACCTTTGGGATGAGGTGGAATGGGAGATTTACATCATAGATGTGAAGTCAACAAATCTGCAGCAACTATGTGATGCTATCATATCAATAAGAACCCACATTTCTGAGGAATATTTCCAGTACCTTGTTAAATTTATGCCACTAAGGATTAAGGCAGTTCTGAGGCAAGAGGGGGTCCTAATAAAGTGGCCGATGAGTGTATGGACATGTTAGATTAGTCAGTACAAAAAACTGGAACTGATCTTGCAAAAAAATAGCACACCCAATTTGATACAGGATGCTTCAAAAAGAATACCACAACTTTAAAAAAAATCTGTATTTAATCAAAGAAACATTATGTAACTTTCTATTCCTAAAGAGGCGACCAAGCTCTTATTTTAAACAGTTGAGTTTAAACACACCAAAATATATTAGATATATTTAATGAGAAATTGATAAAAATATACATTTATAAAAATCTTGCTGAGTACTGTATACAAACACACACACAAATGTTTTTACATTATGTTGATATACAGGAAATTATGGATTTATTACAGAAAATGGGGAGGGGGTGAAAACATGATACATATATCTAAAAGCATTTAAATAAGATTAAAAATTATCAATTTTTTTTCCACTATACAGTGTAGTAAGAGTTGTAAAGAATGCATTAAGCTAAAAAGTCTGTGACCTTTTTATTCATCTATTATAAAAAGAATATGGAGCCTTTGAGTGCATTGTCCTGGGTAAGTTGTTCAAAAAACATTCAAAAAATGTAATCTTACAAAAAAGTACAGCTTGTCCATTATGTGTCCAGTTAATGGTTTAAAATAATAAACAGTAATAGTATTTATTCCTAAAAAAATTTCCTTTTTTATCACAGTATGTTTTTTTCATGACTGCTTTTAATAAACAAATGAGCCCTGTTTTTGATAATTAATCAATTCTTTTGTCAGTTTGTGCTAATGTAAACATAATAAAATGTAAATAATGTACAGTTTTTAATCACAATAACTCCTCCTGTATGTGTTTTTCCCACACGGTCTTGTCTTTGTACATTAAATCCTTGCAATCGGTTCAGCCTTGAAAGAAATCTGAATCATCCAGAACCCATTTACATAGTAAGTGAGTGTAAGGTATGTCCGATATTTTGTAATAGCACTGTAAATACTGAATGAATAAAAGTACATGTCAGGCATTACGAATAGTGATTTTTATTTATTTATTTTTTATTTATTTTTTATTTTTTGCACAGAAAGACCTGCTGCACATTAGCTACTTTGATATTTAACACAAACAAGTATATTCATAGGAGTTTGTATAAATAAGCTTATAAAAATTTTATTTAAAGGGGCAATCTACCATACATTGATCATATGCTGGCTCTAAAATGGTGTGACATTGCTTTAAAATGCCTCTAATGCAAGAAAAGGTCAATGTTTGAAAGAGAGTGGAGATGAAAAGTAACTTGCATTCTGGGTTATCTAAACACAATGGAAAAATAATTTATTAACCCAGAAAATCAAAATGTAGGCTGCTTGAAGCATGGTATTCATCATAATAAGGTTGTTTATGTCAGCTTAGTGATTTTTAAATGACAAAAATTGCAATCAGAATCTTCCTGTGAATATGATGTATAAATAGAGTGGGGT
Source organism: Danio aesculapii (assembly GCF_903798145.1). Taxonomy (NCBI): domain Eukaryota; kingdom Metazoa; phylum Chordata; class Actinopteri; order Cypriniformes; family Danionidae; genus Danio; species Danio aesculapii. The sequence continues at coordinate 59,796,981 of NC_079439.1, forward strand.
TTTGTATCAGAACAAACAAGGGGTTTGTGCGGCTTAAATCACTGTGTAATTATATACAGTGTGTTTGACCAATCAAATAACACTCACTATAGAAAAAATAAAATCAAATAGTTTTGCTTTAATGGTATTTTCGCTTGACATTAAAGTGTTCATTTGAAAAAAATAATGGATTTACTGACTGCATACATACTTGTGGGTATTATTTATTTTATTTTTTTAAAGTGGACAAAATTTCAAACAAAACAGGAAATTGTATGTACATTTTTGTCTTGGATATGGATTTAACCAACATAGGCTCATTTTGAAACATAGCCCTATATACATTTCTGGAGATCATGTAGCCAGAAGTGTGTATGGATGCATTTTGTCTTTAAATTGAACGCTACAGGAAGGTATGATGCCTTTTCGCGCTTACCAGCTGACCGCTTACCTCCATATGGTCCGCTTTCCTGCTGTAACCAGTTTTTCCAGTTAGCTAGCCATGTACGTCTGTGGACTTGAGACGCAGAGAGGAGTTGACCATGATGACGGAGTTCGAGTCCTGTGAAGAACTTTTCCAGAAAGCAGGTAAAATCATAACCGAAACCAAAAAATAAAATAAATAAGTAAATGACAGGGTGAAAATGTGATAAAATCTGAAAAAAAATCAGACAAGGGCTTTTCTTTTTCTGGATTGCTTTTTAAAACTGTCGGTTGGGTTTAGGGAAGGGGGTGGGCGGGTCAGTTGGTGCTTTTGAAAACACTATTGGTTGGGTTTAGATTGGTCAGTCAGTTAACAGCGGCCTCTGATGGATTTACGTGAGAACAGCGGGCGCGAATGGCACTCATGAGAGAAATTTGAGATCCCAAAAAGTGTATAAAGCGGCCTCTGGTGGATTTGCGAAATCAAAAAACGTCCTGGGATGTATTTGGTGCTCTCCAGAAATGTATATATTGTATATTTTCAGAATAAGCCTGGGTTTGATGTAACTGTCCTTCTCTGAAGTAGACATTATGTTGGTTATTGATGCGTTGGGGGATTCCACTTAGAAGACCAATCACTCTGACTTTTTATGACATGTATATAAGTAATCTTTATAGATATTAGTGAAATGGACTATAAATAATTACTTTGTACCAGGGGCGTTGCTAGACATAAAGCTCTACTGGGGCTATTATTATTTAATAATATATTAATATATTATAATAATTTATTAGCCGGGCTACCAGCTAGTTCTATCAAACCTCTTCAGCTGCTTCAGAACGCAGCAGCACGAGTGGTCTTTGATGAACCCAAAAGAGCACATGTCACTCCGCTACTCACCCGTTTGCACTGGCTGCCAGTTGCTGCCCGCATCAAATTCAAAGCTCTGATGTTTGCTTACAAAGTGACCTCTAGCTGTGCTCCTTCATATCTGCTCTCACTCCTGCAGATATATGTGCCCTCCAGAAACTTGCGTTCTGTGAATGAACGTCGCCTCGTTGTTCCATCCCAAAGAGGGAAGAAATCACTTTCCCGAACTCTCACATTCAATCTGCCCAGTTGGTGGAATGAACTCCCTAACTACATCAGAACAGCAGAGTCACTTGCTGTCTTCAAGAAACGACTAAAAACGCAACTGTTTAGTCTCCACTTTCCTTCCTAATCTGCAACTGCCTCTCTGGCTATATCACTAACTGTGCCCTCTCTCTCTCTCTCTCTCTCTCTCTCTCCAAAAAAAAAAAATAAATTTTTACTAATGCTTTGCTTCTATATGCTTTTGCTATATATATATATATATATATATATATATATATAGTATAAATACAAAACAAATATTTATTATAAATAAAAGCATTATTTTTATTATACAATTATTCTAAATAATCTTAAATATAACTGGAAAACAATGTTAAGACACAACTGAAGTGATATTCTAAGATAATTTAAGAAATATTTTGCATGAATATTAGTTTCATTTGAATGAAATTCTATAGACAATACAATAAAATACAAAAAAGATGTTTTATACAATTATTTGTTGTCTTAGACTTGACACATGGTAGAGAATTGGGTTTATTAAGTCTTTACCCCCCTGACTCATCATCCCTCTTTTTTGCTTCATACATATGTTTGTTTGTTTGTTGTAAAAATTCATAATAATGACAAAAATACAAATTTGTGCGTCTCCCTACTTCAGTGTGCAGCCATGCTGCCGTTGTAGCTGGTGTATTCTATTTTTGGTTTTGAGTGTGGTCTTGAAAAATCTCTGTTTCAAAGGCTATCTAGCCTGTCCCCTTAGCCCTACACCTTCAAGCTAAAGAGAATTGTGACACACATACCCCTTAACGTAAACGTGCAAAATGAGGGGAAAGGGGAAGGACTAAAGGGTAGAACTGTGATTGGGCCTCAAGTCAAGTCTCAAGTCACTTGCTCTCAAGTCAAAGTCAAGCTATTACCTTACTTTAATCAAGCAAGTCACAAGCCATGAGTCAATTGCATGAGTCAGCTTACAGCTTCACACATTCTCCCTTCAAGCTTGATTTTATAGATCACAACCTTTGCGTGGGAAGTGGCATGTGCACGTTTCTACCTCCATTTTGTTCGTCATAAATGAGAACCCTCAGCATAATCTGCAGCCATTTAGAGGTCAAGACCTGGAAGGAAACCCCATTGTGCAGCCTTTTAAAGGCATCTGTCTGCTATATTTGGCAAGTGGTCGTGGGATGCAGAGCAGAGGTGGCAAGGTACACAAGATTTTAACCTTAGTGTTTTTGAGATGCCAAACACTTACATGATCAAACAGTGATTATTATAGTCCTTGCAGACAAAATTATGTCTTGGAAACTTTAAATACACTAATGACCCCTTGGAAAACTAGCCCTGTCCAAATAGGGCTAAAGACAGCTTAGGAGCTTGGGAAGGTCTTGTTTTACGTACTAATTGTTGGCAATTAGCAATACAAAGATACATTACATTCTTACATATACAATAGTCCCATTTAAGGTCATTATTAGCCCAACATATCTTTGAGATATTGGATCACAGGCCACTCAAATCATTCTATTTGCCATATCAAGGTTGTTTTATGAATGTTTTGCTCTTTTTAATTCACAATAATTACAATCAGAACCTTATTGATTAAAACGTTTTTAAGGATAAGGGGTTATAATTATAAAAAAAATGTGTCGTAAAACTGAGTGTGGTCATGGAGTCTGTATGAGGGCAGGTGGGGGTTTTGGAGGCTCAGCTACTGTATGATTAGTTTGTGAGATGCAGCAAGTTGTAGACAGCTCGTAATTACAGCTCACCATCTAAAAGTACACACCCGCTTCGGTGATGGATTGAAGCTAATTACAGTGGAGGCCTTGAAACTAAAATTGCTTTTAGTCTCTGATTATGCTCACTGATTATTGACAACTTTAGGACACTGGGATCAACCATTTTTATGTGCAAATCTTTAATATATTCAATCACTGAATCAAAAGACTGAAAGATGCTTAAGAAGTATTGAATTAGCATATTAGGTGTCAGTTTTATGACCAAGAAATTGTATTCATTATTAATTAATTTATTTAATTAATATTATTTATTTATATATTTGGAGGAGGAAGTATAAACTATATTTGATGTATATAGTGCACTACTAGTATCATGTAAGTGTTATGTGATCATTAACAACTCCCTAATCTTAAATATTAAATGATTCTGTTTGTATTTGGAAAAAGAGCATTTGAAACAAGTAAGTTTGACCAAAGATCAAAATCATAACACGTGTGTGGCAGATTCATTACCCAAAATGTGCAAGCCTCTAAAGCACACAAGAGAAAGCAGATGGTGATTAGATGATATAACATGCATTGTTTGTTTGTTTGTTTGTTTGTTTGTTTGTTTGTTTGTTTGGTTTGTGATGACTTTCAGGTGTTTTGAGAAATGCCGAGTTCATATTAAAAGGTTTGACATTTGATTGAAGACTTATGCTGGCAAATCTGAACAGATTGTTAAGGTCTAAATGCAAAAATATTTTAAAATTCTTTGATTTTCAGTTAAGCATTGCCATTACCTAACTTATGCCAAATTCATACGTAGTTAAGTTACCTTAACATACCTCGACAATTGTAAGTCATAACATAAGTTTGTATCATCCCTGTATGATCCTTCTTTAACATCCTTCCAGACTACAAATCCCGTCATGCCTTGCACCCACACATCAGTTTCAGTTCACCCTCTACACTGACACAGCACTGACATTATCACTGTATATATATATATATATATATATATATATATATATATATATATATATATATATATATATATATATATATATATATATATATATATATATATATATATATATATATATATATATATATAGTTGTAGTCAGAATTATTAGCCCCTCTTTTTTTTTTTTTATATTTCTCAATGATGTTTAACAGAGCAAGGACATTTTCACCGTATATCTGGTAATATTTTTTCTTCTGGAGAAAGTCTTATTTTTTAAATATTTTTTTATTAATCATTTTAAGGTCAAAATAATTAGCCCCTTTAAGTTACTTTTTTTTTGAATGTCTACAAAACAAACCATCATTATACAATAACTTTCCTAATTACCCTGACCTGCCTAGTTAACATAATTAACCTTGTTAAGCCTTTAAATGTCAAGCATGTATTTAAGCTGTGTAGAAGTGTCTTGAAAAATATCTAGTAAAATATTATTTACTATCATAACTATCAAAGATAAAACAAATCAGTTATTAGAAATGAGATAATAAAACTATTATGTTTAGAAATTTATTTTAAAAAGTCAGAATTTGGCATCAACAGCATGAAAGCATGAATCTATCCTGCCTTGTATCAACAGTTCAGGCTTGTGGTGGTGGTAGTGTAACGGTGTAGGGGATATTCTCTTGGCACACTTTCTGCCCATTAGTACCAATTGAGCATTGTGTCAACACCACAGCCTACCTGAGTAATGTTGCTGACCATGTCTATCCCTTTATGACCACATTGTACTCATCTTCTGATGGCTACTTCCAGCAAGATAACGCACCATGTCATAAAGCGTGAATCATCTAAGGCTGGTTTCTTGAACAGAAAAATGAGCTCACTGTACTCAAATTGCCTCCACGGTCACCCGATCTCAATCCAATAGAGCAACTTTGGGATGTAGTGCAATGGGAGATTCGCATCATGGATGTGTAGCCGACAAATCTGCAGCAACTGTGTGATGCTATCATGTCAACATGGACCAAAATCTTATAGGAATATTTCCAATACCTTGTTGAATCTGAAGGCAAAAGGGAGCCCAACCCGGTACAAGTAAAGTATACCTAAGAAAGTGGCTGGTGAATGTGTGCGTGTGTGTGTGTGTATATATATATATATATATATATATATATATATATATATATATATATATATATATATATATATATATATATATATATATATATATATACACACACAGTCTAGTTCCATTCATTACAAAGCATATCCTTGTTTTTGCCTTTCCTTTGTCTTGACCTTCGGACTGGTTATCATTTTTTTATAGTTTGGCACCTGTCTTGACCATTCACCAGCTATACAGATTTGTGCTCCTGGATTATCTTTGCAGTTGTGATTGTTGGCTTTCGACCCCTGCCTGTCTGACTACTCTTAATAAATATTGCATTTGGATCTAAGCCCTGCTTCACGTCTCCCTTCGCAACACATACACAGTTAGGTTTTGTTACCTAAAAATGTATAAATTACTAATTAAATCATGAAAATTGATTCAAATTACTTTTCCTAATTACTTCGTCTAAAAGGTTTTTAATTAGTCAATAAGTAATTTAATTGTTTGGTTCAATATTACTTGCAATTTTTATGAATTTCAGTGCATAGAAATTAAACTTAATTTGTTGTATTTTTGCTGAACAGGGCCTTTTATTTAGTTGAAAAATAAAATTGTGTAAAATATATTTGTCTAACAAAAATACAATTTACAACATTTGTACAGAATTAAATGCAAGTATTTTTTAAGTAACTGTAATTAAATTATCTAGGGGATTAAAAGTAATCTCTTTGTAATTCAAAATTAGGATCCACACAAATAATCAAGGCAAGGAAAGTTTATTAATATAGCACATTTCATACACAGTGGCAATTCAAAGTGCTTTACATAATCAAGAATAAAAAAGACAGATATAAGAAAAGAAAAAACAAATAATAAAAGTGATTAAAAACAGATTAAAATGTGTTAAAACATGAAAGAATGAAAAAGAAAAGAAAGACAAATAATAATAAACATTTATAAGTTTACTAGTTTAGCTTTAAATGAAACGCACCTAAAACAGCTAATTGAGGTTTTCAGACTCAGAATTAGAAACCTCAAAAAACAATCTTTGATTGACTATTCTGCAATGCGGAAGTAAGTTCATTTCCCTATATGGGAGAAATAACTAGGAATGACAAACAGCAATAAATGGTATAACTACTTAAAAACTCTACATACAAGTGTGTTTAGGACTATACATACAAATAAAAATAATATACGAAAATACCAGTTTGCAACATCTAGCAGCATAAAAAGACTTTGTTTGTGGTGTAAAATCAATGAAAGTGAATAAGTCCTGAAGTCTCTAGATAATAAGGTACAGTATTAACGGCTGAGCCTGCTCATACATGAAAGAATAGGGTCAATAAGAAGTTTTTCATTTTTATTATATCTTCACATTAAATTTATATCATCCTGACTTTTGACTGTGTAGCTACCATTTAAAATATTAAAATAATGGTTCATTCATAAAACATATTTATAGGAGTTGTTTTCAAATCATTTCATGAAAAAAAAAATCACAGTTTAACTTTAAAAATAGAATAAGACAATAAATGGATGCCCTTTGCTGATAATTGAATGTTTCCATTTGTTTTCCATTTCAGGGCTGTATTGGAGACACAATAAAGATGGCATCAGTGATTTTTCTTTCCTAAGTTAAGCGGCAGCAAGTGGTAAAGCAGAACTAATCTCTCAGTTGTGTAAAAACTTTATACTATTCTGTCCCATTTATTTCCTAGAGCTGGAGATTCTCAGGTCTGTGTTTTGCCTGTAAGACTTATAAAGATTACGGTCTGCTGTTGGCACGTCATTTAAAAACTTATCTGGGGGCAATATATTATTGACTTGTGAGCTGGTTGAGAGGGTTTAGCTGAATTACTGAAGGATTAGATCAGAGCATGTGTCCTCCAAGGGTCAGTCCTCAGAAATATTGACTTGGGAGAATTAGTTGAACTTGACATATCCTTTCAATGGTGCAGAAATGTACCGTCTTCTAGTCGAGCTTCCATTCTCCCCCTCTCAATCTGTCCATCTCTGAAGCATTCATGTGAAGTTTAATCCTGACATTTTCAGGCATGGACAGTTTGACAATCATTGTGGTAGTAGAGGAAGCATATCTTGTGTAAAGCGTCCATGGAGTCATGCATGTGGGGGAGTTTAATTGCCAAGAGATGAGAAAGTTTCCTTCTGTGCAGTGACTGTGAATTTGATATGAGGTCCTGCATACTATGATCACTTTTATTTTGTGGTTGTATTGTCAGCTTGATTCTGTGATGGTGATACAGTTCAGTAGCTCAAGCGGATAATGGACACTGGATATAAAGTACCTGACAGTGTGATTTTAGTAATATTAGTATTACAGTTTTTGTTCTTTTTCTTTTTTCAGTTTCGCTTAAAAATGTGGTATTAGTTTAGTATTATACTGTTTTTATTCTGGTTTAATAACTGTTTATTATTATTATTATTATTAAGAAACAACCCTCAAAAATATTTTTTGTTACTTGTTCAAACTACTTAATTAAAATGGACTGTTTTTTGGGGACAACTTAATTGTTTTATGGTCAATGCACTTAATTTTCTGAAAACAATTTAATTTAAGTTAATTTAATCGATTTATATTGGGACAACATGAAGGAGTTGTATGGAACCCTGCATTTTTTACAGTGTACAGTTTTATGCAAAAGTTTGGGCACCGCTCTGTGGCTACATAGTTATGTGCTCTTTGTTTATAAAGGAAAATCACAGAGAATTACTATTCAGTTTCTGGAGAAAGCTAGATAATGTCATGTTTTTCAGACAGAAATCCGTAGTATAGCAGTAATGAGATGTTTAAAATTAAATGAAACTGAAAAAATAAGCTGTGCAAAAGTTTGGATTTCAAAACCTTAGTAGTAACTTAACCTGTAGTAACTTAATGCTGATTGATTACAACACAAAATAAATTTAAGTGATTCAGTAAACTTTAAAAATCATAACACAGGTGCAACCAGGTGCAAAGGATATTTAAGATAGCTGATTGCTAGTTGTGCTTCTCCTTATTGTGAACCAGAAATTAGTAACACGAGGACCTCGATGCAAAAAGCTATCACAAAGGTTAAAAGTCTTTATCTTTACAGTCAGAAATATAGTAAGAAAATGGAAGGCCTCAGGAACGGTTCTTGTAAGAAAAAAGTGGTAGGCCAAGAAACATATCTGAAAGAAAAAGGCGGAGAATGGTTAGAATGGTCACAGACAAACCACAGACCACATCCAAAGTGCTCCAGGAACATCTTGCAGCTGATAATGTCATTGTACATCGTTCAGCACACTTTTCACAAAGGACAGCTCAATGGAAGGTGATGCAAAAGAAGCCTTTTCTGCTTTCTGCCAACAAGCAGAGTCGTTTGAGGTACTGTATGCATCTGGACAAGCCTGAATCATTTTGGAAAAATATACTGTGGACAGATGCCACAACCATACACTCTCAGAAATGAAGGTACACAAGCTCTCACTGGGGTGGTACCTTTACAAAAGTTACAAATTTGTACCTAAAAGGTACATATTACTACCTCAAGGGTACATATTAGTACCTAAAAAGTATAAAAGTGTACCTTTTAAAATTTGTTGGGACTAATACATACTTTTGAGGTACCAATATGGACCCTTCAAGTACAAATGTGTACCTTTTGAAAAGGTACCACCCCAGTGACAGCTTGTGTACCTTTATTTCTGAGAGTGTAGGCACTTTGAATAGTAGAAAAGCAACACAGCATTCCAGGAAAAGAACATGCTCCCTACTGTAAAATAAGGTGGAGGGTCCATCATGCTTCACAGGTACTGTGAGAGTTGAAGAGTTGAAGGTTGAAATTCACCCAGTATCAGCAGATTCTAAAGAACAATGTTCAGAAATCAGTCAAGAGGCTCAAGTTACTGCAGGGTCGGATGTTCCAGCAGGACAATGACCCAAGCACAGTTCCAGATCTACCAAATAATTCATGCTCAGATATGATACAATGTTGTAGAATGGCCATCCCAGTCCCCAGACTTGAACATCATCGAAAATCTACGGATTGATTTGAGAAAGAGCCGTTCATGCTCAGCACCTATAAAACCTGACTGAACTGGAGAAGTTTTGCAAGGAAGAATGGTCCAAAATGCCTTCAGCAGGAATTCATGGACTTATCCTTGGCTATAAGAAGTGTCTACAGGCTGTTATTTCAGCAAAAGCTGCCCGTACAAAAGATTGATATCATTATTCTGTTGGGGTGCCCAAAAAGGTTTGCACCTGTCTGTTTTTGTTGTGATTTAAATTGCATTGCATCTGTTGATTAAATAAATGTTATGTCAGAACTGAAATGTTGCTTTTTCCCTAGGGTGTAAAATATATATAAATGAAATTGCTGATTTGAAAGGCCAGGAGACTATGGCTTGCAATTATGAAAATCATCAGGGATGCTTAAACTTTTGCATGTTTTGCACAACTGTAACATTTTTATACTGCTTAAATATGTATGTACTGTATATATTCTGTTATGCAGTAAAATTGTGATAATATAATATTCTGCTATGAAATTACATTTAATTAAGACCGTTATATATTATATATACATTTATATATAAGCGTATTGTTTATATTTTGTGCACAAATTAGGGTGAAACTTTTTTGACCAACAGTTTCTTTAAAAAAGCTTATGGATTCAAATAAACGACTCCGGTACAATTTTTATGATATCATGCATGGTATATTAGGATATATATTTGGATATATATTAGGAAAAACAGCCATTTATTTATTATGTGTTGACTGATAAAAAAATATGGTATGTGTGTTTCTGAGTATGTGATAGAAGAGTAGTGAGATAAAGAAAAAACACATGTAGAGGAGGGCAGGATTGTCACTAAAATTAACAGCATGAGTGATATTATTTTTCCTTAGGGCCAACTTAATTACACAATATACTACTTCAATAATCTAATTAATCCCATTCAAATATTTTAGGGAAAATTTGTCATTGTCATGAGCCCCTATTATGCATTATAAAAAAATCTATTTTTTGGTATTGGGGTCTCCAACAACAGGCTGATATGCATGCAAGGTCAAAAACACTTTCATTGTCTTATAATAAGCATTTATTTTTACCTAATTATCCCAATAACTCACAAATTATTTGTTCAGCTATCAATTAGTTCCCAAATCCCTCCTTTGCGTGAGGCTAATCTGCGCTGATTGGTCCGATGACCCAGTCAATTGTGATTAGTCAACTGGGTTCAGCCCGAGACAGAGAGAAACACTCAAAGCACAGTATGTGAGAGCCCAATGCAGGAATGGAATAAAACAATGCAGTTAAACACCAGCATATCACTCTACTCTTAAACCTAACCCAAAGTAATAACAATGACACGCATTCAGTATTAATCCACACAGTGGCAAAAGTTTAACTATTTTGAAAATTGACTGCGCCGCATGTGTGTGAGGAACAGCTGATGATGGCCATAGCAAAGGCAAATGACAGAGGATCGCGAGTTCAGAACCGCATTTAAATCAGTAAAGAAAGAAGCATGTCGCGGTTTTTAACGTGGTTTTGGACACAATATGTAAACAGCCCCATACAAATTTAAAGTACAAGCACTGATCTATAATAGATACGTTGTGATTGTTGTGAAAATGAGCTTTAACCTTTATTCCCCACAGCTGAATCTCCATTTGTCAGTGATCGTCATCTTCATGTCATGATCAGTCCCGTGATTCCCTGCTCTCCGCTAGTGTCTGAAGGGAAAAGCGCGTGCATGTTTTATCAGATCCGACACTACATATTTAGTGATGTAACCAGCCTGATCTCACGAGAAAACGTAAGTATTTTACGTTTTGTCAGTTTAGTGGCTAATTCGTACGAATTTGTTCGAGTTCAGTCGTACGAAATTGTACAATTTTAAAAAGGAGGCGTGGCACCTAACCCCACCCCTAAACCCAACCGTCATTGGGGGATGAGCAAATCGTACTAAATTGTACAAATTAGATCGTACGGATTCGTACAAATTAGCCACTAAATCAAAAAGTTACGAATTGCCGTGAGATTGTGTTGGATGTAACGCATTAACATCAGTGCATTCAGGCAATGATCCGAACCCAACACGATTCATTTATTCGACTCTGAGTCAACTGTTTCGTTGAAGAATCTATAGTTTTAAACACGGTGTACTCATTTTCAAAACCCATAATAGAAGCTCTTTAAAATAAAATTTATTGTAACAGCAAAAGAGCAAGACTATAAACAATGAAAGTAAAAATTAAATATTATTTACAGTTTTTCCATTGTCACGAAATCAGAATCTTTTTTTTTCTATAATGGGATTTGAGGTACATACACATTTATTGTAAGATGGGTAAACAGTTGAAGTTAGAATTATTCGCTCCCCCGGAATTTTTTTCCCCCAATTTCTGTTTAACGGAGAGAAGAGTTTTTTCAACTAATTTCTAAACATAATAGTTTTAATATCTCATCTCTAATAACTGATTTATTTTTATCTTTGCCATGATGACAATAAATATTTTACTAGATATATTTTCAAGACACTTCTATCTTTTATCTACTTCTGTAGCTTAAAGTGACATTTAAAGGCTTAACTAGGTTAATTAGGTTAACTAGGCAGGTTAGGGTAATTAGGCAAGTTATTATATAATGATGGTTTGTTCTGTGGACTATTGAAAAAAAATGATATAGCTTAAAGGGGCTAATAATTTTGACCTTAAAATGTTTTTGAAAAAATTTAAAACTGCTTTTATTCTAGCCCAAATAAAACTAATAAGACTTTCTCCAGAAGAAAAAATATTAGACATACTGTGAATATTTCCTTGCTCTGTTAAACATCATTTAGGAAATATTTAAAAAAGATTAAAGAAAAATTAAAGGGGGCTAATAATTCTGAGTTCAACTGTATATTTTTTCAAATATACAATTTTTTACAAATCAAAAAAGTAAGGCAAGGCTGCAATATTATGACAAGAACACATTATCACACATGGTATTGTAATTATAATTGTTAATCAAAAGAGTAAATATGAAAATGTATTTGAGCTTGGATAAACAGTACATCATGATCTAGCTTCAAAACAATCATGTGATGCTAGCTTAGCATGATTTATGCATACGTTTTGTTATAATTAGCTGCTGCTGCAATGGTTTTTGGTGGGTTGGTTCCCTTGGTGGAAATTAGATCCTGAAAACCAGGTAATGATCTTCTACTATTTTTTCTGTCGTTCTACAGCTTTACGGTATTTTGATGTTATTCGATATGCAATGTATGTGTTTCAAATTACAAAAAAATTTCAATAAAAGTCACTTTTTTTAATCAAAAACAGTCAGTATGGAAATGAAGGTTCCATTTGATTTTGGAACATTTAATTTACATTGCCTTATTGCAAATTTGAATATTACTTCTTGAATTTTTGATGCAGAAACGGGACAACACGTGCTGAATTAACAAGCTAAACTGACATCCTTTGGCTTTTTGCCTGTTTGTCTTCATGGGATGTGGCATTTTGCAGGAGGAGCTGATACCCCTCTCACATCAGCAGGATCTTGCTTGTTCTCTACACATTTCATTGTGGGGATGCCAAGACACTCAGTAAAACAAAGCATCTGCACAGCACTTTCTTCAGAAATAATTAAACACTCTTCTCCTGGCTAAAAATACCAGTGTGCGATGCATTCTCCTTGGCTTGAGAAGCCATTCTTTCAGTGGTGTTATAATTATCGGCCTTGAATTAATGTTGAGCATACTGTGCTTGCTACGGAGAGACTGGCAAGACATGCCATGCACACTTTTGTGAAGAACATAAATGATTTATTACTCTCCTTTAATTATTTACAGGCCACTGTAAACCTTCATTTGAATTCTCCTCTGTTTTGGTCTGTTATTATAAAGTATTCATTGTCCATGACATAAAGGGGTTCCACTGTGGATGGTATAGTACTCTCACTGGAGTATCCTAACATCTGTATCATGTTATGAGGGCAGTGTTACTTATTCAATCATATGTACAGAATCTGTGATATGTAGAAAAGCCTTTCCTTGTGATTTACCATTTCCCATATTAGTGGCGGTAACACTTTTCTTGAAGGGGACATTCATGAAAATATCATAAAACCTTTATTATCATGCAACCTGGGCTGATTCTGATTTTGTACACCTATATACATTTCTGGAGAGCAAAATACGTCCCAGGAGCTACGTTTTTTTTGCAGTTTTTGTTTTCGCGAATCTACTAGAGGCTGCTGTTGACTGACTGACTGATTAATTGACTGATCAACGACCGATACCCCCACCCTCCCCCTTCCCTAAACTTAACTGATAGTATTTTAAAAAGCACCGATTGACCCAGCCACCCCCTTCCCTAAACCCAACCGCAGTGTTTTAAAAAAAGCAATCCAGAAAAGAAAAGCCCCCTGATTTTTACCATCAGATTTTACCACATTCTCACCCTGTTATTTACTTGTTTATTTATTTATTTTTTTTATTCTGTTTTTGTCTTACCTACTTTCTGGAACCATTCTTCACCGGATTTGATCCCCATTGTGGTGGTCAACTCTGCTCCACGACGTACATGTCGAGCTACTGGACAAACTGGTAACAGCAGGAAAGCTGTCCACATGGAGGTAAGTGGTCAGCTGGTAAGCACGAAAAAGAATGACATCATACCGCCCTGTAGCATTCGTTTTAAAGAAGAAATGCAGCTACATGTACTTCTAGTTACATAATTAGCAATCTCCAGAAACGTATATAGGGCTACGTTTTCAGAATGAGCCTGTAACCAGGGGAGTGACACTGACAACAGAGTTCGGATCCACATTCAGGTTTATTGAGGACGTCAGGCAAGCAATGGTCAACACGGGTGCAAACAGATGTATGAAGGCAATCCAGCAACGTGGTCCTAGTAACAGGTGAGAGGTCGGAAGGCAGGCGGCAGACAGGGACAAAAAGGCAAACTAGGTGAGGGTCAAAACACGGAAGAATAAGACAAGGTAAATGCGTTGTGATGTCACTTACAGTAAATAAGACTCGGCCACTGGAGTGAGTGTGTGTGCTGCTTAAATAGTGTGTGTAATCAGCCCTTGACAATCGTCCAGTGGTTTGTGTGCAATCAGTCAGGATACGGAACATGTGTAAGTAAGCATGTATGGTGATGTAGTCCAAACATGGCGGATTTGTAGTCCGCAAGCGATTGTGCGTGTATTCCAGCAATCTATGTAGTTAAGATCACGGGTGATTGTGACAGAGCCCCCCCCCACCCTCCAAGTAGCAGATTCCAGATGCTCCTAATATAGTTCAGGCAGGAGGTGGAGCGGAGGTGGAACAGGGGGAGGGATGGAGGGCCAGGAGCATGCAGCGGAGGTGTACCTGGAGCATGTAGTTGAGGAGGACCTGGAGCATGGAGCTGCAGAAGGCCTGGAGTGTGGAGTTACGGAGGACCTGGAGTGTGCAGCTGCAGAAGGCCTGAAGCATGGAGCTGCGGAGGGCCTGGAGCGTAGAGCTGCGGAAGGCCTGGAGAATGGAGCTGCGGGGGGCCTGGAGCATGGAGCTGCAATGGCCCTGAATCATGGGGCTGCGGAGGGCCTGGAGCATGGAGCTGCAGAGGGCCTGGAGCATGGAGCTGTAGAGGGCCTGGAGCATGGGGCTGCTGTGGCCCTGGATAATGGGGCTGCAGTGGGTCTGAAAGCTTACGTCCGTATTTAGGTTCAGAACAACACAAAATATAGCCCACAGTCAGTGAAAACCTCTTATCTGTGTATGTAATCTTCAGCAGCACATGTAGCCTCTGTTAGAGAGTAATTCCGTCATTCCCAGTTCATATTAGTCCAAAAGGTGAAGATAATAAGTTAGTTATACATGGTATTTTGTTCATGTTTGCTGAAAAATAATGTGCTCCTTTTTTCCGGCTGATCCTTTGTTTCTTCACGCTTCACTCTCGCGTTTGTCAGTGTCTGACAGGATCGGGTTTCAAAAGCATGTCAATAATCAAGCGCAGGTTATTATCATCAGCTCAAGAAGTTTGTTATTTCAGATGTAATGTTAGACACGCGCGAGCGCTAGCAAGAAAGCGAAGCCGCTTGCGCCTCAGACTGGCTCATAAAAAACTACGGGGCACAGGGTAAATCTGCTCTTCTTCTTGGCTTTGTGGCTGTTCATTAAGACGACGACAAGGTTTGTTTGAGCCCAGATCGACCATGGCTTGTTATTATATGTATTTATAATTCCGCTGTAATTTCTCGCTGTGTATTTCAAACATGGCGGGTTTTTTGTTTTCATTCTGGCTTGTTGCGTAAGCGAATGATGTATCTCTGTAAACCAATAGCGTTCAGCTGTGCGTCTAGCTCCGCCTTTTGGTACCCTTTCTCGTGTTTGGTACCCTTTCAAAAGGGTGCCGAAAAAGTGGTACGGTTCGGTTCGGTTCGGTACGCCTTTTGACAGTGGAAACGGCCATAAAAGTGTATCAAACCGCACCGCACCGTACCGTACCACTCAGTGGAAACGGGCCATAAGACAGGAGGGTTTTGTGGCCTTTTAATCTCAACAACAGTGGTACAAATTGAATTTGTCATTAAATAGCATTAAAATATAATTAAATAGTAATGACTCTGTAATAAATTATCTGACAGAGTAAGGACACTTTTTAAATGAGAAAGTTTAACGACAAATCCATTTTGTTTCACTAAAAACAGTGATCAGAAATATTCATGACAATTTTATTTATGACAGATTTATTACAAGTTATGTTGTCTTTGTAATGTCAAGTTGTCATGACAACGACTAAGAGGTTATATTTGGTAATGTCAAGTTGTCATGAAGACATCAAACAATGTCACATTTGCACCTAAATACATACATTGACTGAACTAAAGACAGTTTTCAAAAGCAAGCATAAAATATTCTTCGTGTTTAAGACGTGTGTCATGGCATGATTAATAAAAGTTTCATGACAGTCTGATCACCCCCTTAAGTAAAATGCTACCTTAGTTGGTTATTACCTGCATATAATTAAGATATTGGATGTTTATTGGTACTTCTAAATGTACTAAAATGCACGATTCTATTCTGCTTACCTAATACTTAAATCTAACTACCCTAATAAATTAAAATACAGTAAATCAGGATTTTATTGAGGCAAAAGCCGTGTTTAATGATTTATTAAAAGCAAAAATATTATCTTAAAATACAGTGTGACCAATTGAAATTGATAAATTTTATGAAATATCTTAACATGCATTGACTAAATACATTTATACATTTAAACTAATGATTTGGTACAACGCAATTATTATACATAGGCCTACATGTTTTTACATTGTACTTATATATGAAAAATATCTGTATGTAAGTACATATGTAATTTTGTTATTACATTTATAACCACAATGTTAACCTATTTCTTAAACTTGCAACATTGGCTCATTCTGAAAACGTAGCCCTATTTACATTTCTGGAGATCGCAAATTATGTAGCCAGAGGAACATATGGCTGCATTTTATCTTTAAAACGACCACTACAGGGCGGTTTGATGCTATATATCCTTTTTATGCTTACCAGCTGACCTGTTATCAATAAATTGGCTGGATGAAATAGCTTTATCTTTATATATTTTTATAAAATATATGTTATTAAGCAATATGTTGATATTGATTTACAATTTGATGTGTAGTTTGAATAGACAAGGGTTTCAACTTGGCTTCAGTCATTATGCATCGCAGGTTCATTCTGAAAGCGTACCTCTATATATATTTCTGGAGATGGCCAAATACGTCCCAGGACCTACATTTTTTGAAGTTTTTGTTTTTTCAAATCATCCAGAGGCCACTGTGTACGCTTTTTGAGATCTCAAATTTCCCTCGGAACTGCCATTCGTGCCTGCTGTTCTCATGTAAGTCCACCAGAGGCCAGTAAACTTACTGTTTGACTGACTGAATGACTGACTGACTGACCGATCGACTGATCCACCCTCCTCCTTCCCTAACCCAACCAATAGTGTTTTCAAAAGCACAGATTGACCATTCTCACCCTGTTATTTATTTGTATATTTTATTTTTTAGTTCTGGTTGTCTTACCCACTTTCTGGAACCATTCTTCACTTGTCTCGAATCCCATCATCAGGGTCAACTCCTCGCGGTGTCTTAATTACTCCAACGTACATGGCGAGCTAACCAGACAAACTGGTAACGAAATGTAGCCATGCATACTTCTGGCTACATAATTAATGATCTCCAGAAACTTCTAGGGCTATGTTTTCAGAATGAGCCTAGGTTGTCATTATGTTAAGGACTTTATACGAACTGCATCTGCATGTTGTCCATCTGAAAATGACAGAATGCCATGAACAACTTTTATTTATGTCAGGAGTGCATGAGCCTTCTGCAAGTGAGTTTCTGCTAAACTTCAGTTCAGAAACTTCAGCAAGTGAGCACTGCACATGATCCAAACAGGCAGAGTGCAATAGCATAGTAGTATAATGATCCAGACTAAAATACGTGTTTCATTAAAATGTTTGTGTGTTGGAACACTGATCCAGCAACAGCGTCTGTAAACAACCAGTCTATACTGTAATTGTAAAAATCCACCCACATCATTCTTTTAAAAAGTGTTTGAAAATGCGCTGTTCCAGATTCCCATCGTCTGTGATGTCCCAAGCCCAGTGACAATCTGACAATCTTCAATCATAGATCAGTAAAGGCTGAAACAATCCACACAACCTAAAAATCACAACCAGTTTTATAACTTGTAAACAAGGCATCATAAACTTGCAAACTTTGTGAGTGATTGCAGAAAAACAGAGAAAAATACAATACTTTTGAGACATCCAAACGCTATAAACACAAGCAAAAAGATGTCCCTCCATGATGGGTGAAGCATGACAGATGAAACAAACAGGGATTTGCTGGAAAAGGGGTGCAGTAGTTATTGTAGTGACTCTCAAAAAATCAAAAGGAAAGAAACAAGACAAGCCGGTTGTTTTAACTATGTTGAAGAGTCAGGTGTTTGTGTGTTCTGTTAACATTCTATTTGTTTTGTTATTGTTAATACATTTGATATCTTTGTAGAATTAAAGTCTGTAGATAAAGAAATTTATAATTTTTTTGAAATCTCTTAACTCAAATCTACTGACTTCCTCTGAGTGCTAAGAGCATTGACTAAATGTTAGTCTTAATTACTACATACATTTAAACTAATAATTTGGTACAATGCGATTATTATGAGCCTGGAACCCAAACGTTACACCCTTAAAGGTGCAATAGGAGATTTTGTAAAATTGAAATTTTAGCATGGAAATTCAGAAAATTCTGAATGCATGATTGCGCACAGGTCAACATCATTACAGCACATCATGTATCCTTTACCAGAGAGAGAACGTTTTAAAACAGTTACTAATTACAACACAAAACCTACAAAAAAAGGCAAGTTGTTGATGTTCGCCTGCCATTCTCTTTCTGATCCGCATCCATGAACGCGCTGATGACATAATCCATTCTGAGCAAACATGGTGCACAAAGGTATGCATTTACATAGTTTGACATGCAGGTAGGATATCATAATGTTTGGACAGAATGTTTTTAATTGGATTGACTTTTCTTGGTCCTACACCTTCCACTGAATAATAAAACTAATACATTTGTACAAGTTTTCAGAATTTACCACATTTTCACTCTTATTTACTTGTTTATATTATTTTTTTGACTTCTTTTTTTGTCTTACCTGCTTTCTGAAACCCCTCCAACATACACAAACTACTAGACAAACAGCAAAAAAGCTGGGCTACGTTTTCAGAATGAGCCTATGTTGAGTGATTTTGTGTTTTTTTTTACTAGTTTCATTCATATTAACAAGACAAGAGTTGGTAGGATACATTATAGTGTTTTGATTTAAATACACAGATCTAACATAAACATGATTTATTCACAAATATAACTGTGTTTATGCAAATGGTTCAGTCAATAGGAAGCTAAAGAGAATTTTAATTTTTGTCTTCTGAGTGCTGGGCTTCTGTGTTTGTTCTTAGAATGGGCACGCTAAAACAATTTATTCAAGGCTTTAAAACTCATGCAGGTTTTAAACTTTTATTATGATGAAGAACTGCATTGTCATGGCACTCATATTGTACTCTAAAAAGGAGCATAACACTGTGGTCCCTTTTAAAACAATCTGATTTATAGCACTGTGCTAGTTTGACTACCAGAAGCATCATTAAACAGTATGATTGATTCACATTACCATATCTAAAGCATAAGAATTTTTATGGAGGCTGCAAAATTAAATGTTTTATGATGCAACATTATGCCAGCATTACATGGCTGAGGTACTATTACCTGATAAAAGTCTTGTCGCCTATCCAAGTTTTAGGAACAACAAATAATATAAGACTTCTAGTTGATCATTTGGTATCACAAGTGGCTTATATGAAAGGCAAAGGCCTCTAGATTACACTTGTTTCACCAAAATAAAATATGGTCATGCTATTATTTTTATTTATTTAATTAGAACAGTAAGGTCTGACTTTGCTTAGATAAAAGTCTTGTCACTTAACAGAAATAATGTACAGTATAGAAGATGAAGTCTCTGTGCAGAGGAAAAAGAATTAATATTGTGTGTGACTCTCATGAGCTTGGAGGACTGCATCCATACATCTCTGCAATGACTCAAATAACTTTGGCAAAGAAAGCGTTTTTGTAGGACTCCTAGAGTTCCTCAAGATTCTTTGGATTCATCTTCAATCCCTCCTCTTTCATCTTACCCCATGCTCAATAATATTCATGTCTGGTGACTGGGCTGGCCAATCCTCGAGCACCTTGACCTTCTTTGCTTTCAGGAACTTTGCCCTCTCCTGTGGTTTGTAATGTAATGTGCAGCACAAAAGTCTTGATTGGCTGTTGATGTTGTCATCCACTCTGCAGATCTCTTGCACGCCCCCATATCCTGAATGTAACCCCAAACCATGATTTTTTTCTTCAGCAAACTTGACTGATTTCTAGGAGAATCTTGGATCCATGCGGGTTCCAGTAGGTTTTCTGCAGTATTTGTGATTATTTGGATGCAGTTCAACAGATAATTCATCAGAAAAATCTACCTTCTGACACTTTTCCAAATGATCAACTAGAAGTGAAGTTAATATTTATTGCTCTCACATATGGTATCAACAACAAGACATTTGTCAGGTAGTGTAAGTAGTTAATTTAAAAAATTCATGACATGTTGATGTAATTTATCATTTATTTTAATGATAGAAATGTATATCAAAACTCATACGTACATTCTGTGAAAGGTTTATCAAGGGCAGTCTTCTTACCTCAGGCTATCTTGCATTTATTTTTTATTTTTTAATATGCGACTGCATTAGAAAAATGTTTCTAGTTATTTCCTATAACAGCACATTAGCCAATGCATCATAATCATCATAATCCTGTACATGCTAAATTTACCTTAAATATGTGTGATAAACATAAGAATGCTGCTCATAATATGTGCAACTAGGGCAAAATGCAAGATGCATAACACTATCAGACACAAGTTTGTTTAATAAAGATGGGTCTGACCTTTATTTCTCACCCTTATCTACAGCCTCGTATTTTGAGTGCAACATATGGCACAGTTTAAAAGCAAGCTTTGGTTTTAAGGGGAAGTCTTCCCCATTCACTTACTGTAAAACAACAGTTTGGCATTGTAAGTGAATTATTAGTTGTATTATAAGTGCACTTTAACAATTGTATAGGTTAAATATAGGTTAAAGTATGCTAATTTTAACTAATTTAAATGGTCGTTTAATTTCATACCATTTTAACAGATAATATTTGTACAGAAATTTAATTTGTATTCATTTAATTCCTACTGTCCACCTTTTTATAAAAGGATTGATTTGATTGTTTGCTTGCTTTATTGACTGAGTGATTCATTCATACATTCATTCATTAATCCATTGACTGACATTACATTCAATGATGATCAGGCATTTTTGAAGCCATACTAATCTTCAATGTAAAGCATTTACAATTTGTCATATTCTTTACCATTTACAGTACTTAAAGATGATTGTAGCCTAAACACTCAGCTTATTAATGTCAAACGAAACCATAAGTGAAAGTCTGTTTAACATGTCTAACGTCTCATGTTGTCATTTCATTTTCTATTACCATAATATCAGACGTTTGTTCAGATAAGGACGTTATTCATGTCATTTTTTCCTCTGCTCTCCAGTGGAGTGTCCCTCTATGAGCAAAATAACAGCTAAATATCACGCATGCAGAAGTCTGATTGCTTTCCTCGTGTACATCCTGTTTAAAATGTCAGCCCCTGCTTTCACGAAACTCTAATCAGGGATTTAGAGGAACACAAATGCAATAAAGCTACAGCGTTTAGCTTCAATTAACATCCATGCTCTTTGAAAATGGCGATAGAAAATGACATTTTAATTGGATAATGAATGATTAAAGCATCTTGCCATGCAAGTGGTTATTTGTATTGAGCGATATGCCAAAGTTTGTGCCTTGGAGATATAAAAATTAGCTTTGTTTGAGTGCCAGTAATGTGACTGAGAGAAGCACAACACTCAGATTAAGAGTGATGACCTTTAAAACGTGCAATGCAATTTGCTACATTTCTTTTTTTAACTAAAGGTTTAGGAAGGCAACAAACCTGGACATTCACATGTGGAAGAGCAGATAAAACAGTCTTGCTGGGCAATAAATCTGATATCTGATTGTCTGTCTGTGGTCAAAGGGTGAATTATAATGCATGGTCTCAAACATCTGTCTGACTAATGACTAGTGTTAGGCATCGTTTAGGATTTTTTATATGATTCTGGTGCCAAATCAACACTTTTAAAATTGTGCTGGTTCTTAAACAGTGGCTGTTTTTAACTTAAATAATAAAAAATGAGCCACAAAACAATGCACTGGAAGTTTTTATTTAAAATTCATTAATTTTCATTTCGGCTTAGTCCCTTTATTAATCTGGGGATTCCAAAGCCAAACGAACCACCAACTTATCCAGCATGTTTTACGTAGTGGATGGCCTTCCAGCTGCAACCCATCTCTGGGAAACATCCACACACACTCATTCACACCCATACACTACGGACAATTTAGCCTACCCAAATTACCTTTACCACATGTCTTTGGACTGTGGGGAAACCAGAGCACCTGGAGGAAACCCACGCGAACATGCAAACTCCGCACAGAAACACCAACTGCCCCAACCGAGGCTCGAACCAGTGACCTTCTTGCTGTGAGGTTACAGCACTACCTACTGCGCCTCTGCATCACCCAGTTTTTATTTAAAATGAAAAACATATTTAAATTTTGAAAGTAATTATAAGATTATATATATAGATGTATGGATATATTTACAGTGCATCCAGAAATTATTCATAGCGCTTCACTTTTTCCACATTTTTTTATGTTACAGCCTTATTCCAAAATGGATTAAATGAATTTATTTCCTCTAAGTTCTACATCCTGTACATCATAATGACAATGTGAAAAAATGCTTGTTTGAAATTGTTGCAAATTTATTAAAAATAAAAAACCTGAAAAATCACATGTACATAAGTATCCACAGCCTTTGCAGTGAAGCTTTAAATTGAGCTCAGGTACGTTCTGTTTCCAATGATCATTCTTGAGATGTTTCAGCAGCTTAATTGGAATTCACCTGTGGTAAACTCAGTAGATTGGCCATGATTTGAAAAGGCATACACCTGTCTATATAAGGTCCCAGGGTTGGCAGTTCATGTCAAAGCACAAACCAAACATGAAGACAAAGGAATTGTCTGTAGATCTCCGAGACAGGATTGTCCCGAGGCACAAGGCTGGGGAAGGTTACAGAAAAATTTCTGCTGCTCTGAAAGTTCCAATGAGCACAGTGGCTTCCATCATCCATAAGTGGAAGATGTTTGGAACCACCCAGACTCTTCCTAGAGCTGGCCGGCCATCTAAGCTGAGTGATCGGGGGAGAAGGGAGGTGATTAATAACCTGATGGTCACTCTGTCTGAGCTTCAGCGTTCTTCTGTGGAGAGAGGAGAACCTTACAGAAGGACAACCATCTGTGCAGCAATCCACCAATCAGGCCTGTATGGTAGATTGGCCAGACAGAAGCCACTCCTTGGTAAAGGGCACATAGCAGCCCGCCTGGAACTTGCCAAAAGGCATCTGAAGGACTCTCAGACCATAAGAAACAGCAGCATCATGCTTTGGGAATGTTTTTCAGCAGCAGGAATTGCAAAATATGCTTGCAGAAACTCAACAGAAACTCAATATGCTTTGTACTTTCATGAACTTAAATAAATAGTTTAAGACAAATTGTTATTTTTTTTATTGGCTCAAGTGATCAAATTTAGATGTGAAACCATAACCCTACATTTTATGGGTATTGTTGTTTTGATTAAATCTATAACTTTTTGTAACTTTTCAGCCTGCGACCCCCAAAATAACAAAGTCAGTGACTCGCGACCCCCACCTTTCTCTGAGGTGCTTATAAATATACAAATGTTGTGCACAAAACAACAGGCCTATATAAACACGACCACGTTGACAACACAAAAAAGTGCAACAGTCTAACAGTCATAGGCTATAATTCATATACTGTAGTCATTTATTAATTAGTTTAATTTAATATTAACCTCACCTAATGAGACTGGTGGGCACAATGTTTTCTCAATGTTCAGTTGTGGCCTGTGTTTATTTTTAATATATTTGATTGCCATAAAAGTATAAAAAAATTTAACCTGGAGCTATAAAATCAGTTTGTGTTGTTAATCTAGCATACAATCTAATCTAACACACAATCCCATGAAAATAAATTAAAAGGCTGATGGCTTTGTATTTGCATGTTGTTGCTTTTTTATTTAACTATTAACTACTATTTATTTATCTTCTGTGGGTTATGGGTAAAATATTAATTCTTTCATTTTCTTTTCGGCTAAGTCCCTTTATTAATCTGGGGTCACCACAGCGGAATGAACTGCCATGGACAAAATATGGTAATACTAATAGTTTAATAAAATTTATTTGACTTATGGAAATCACCAAACAATCCCTTGTCATTGACCCATGGCCTGAACCCCATTTGGGAACCACTGATTTAGAACAAAAAGAGAATTTGAATTAATTGACTTTCTTCAAGAAGACAAATACTGTATGCTTTGTACCAAGTCATATAAAATTGTTCTTAAGTAGATAGAAAATATTGTTTAAGGCAAATTGTTTATTTTTCATTGGGTCAAATGATAAAATTAAGATGTGAAACCATTACCCTAAATGTTTTTAAATTGATGAATGAAACCTTTTTTTTCTAGTATAGATGGCACATCATGTTTGCTTTATGTAAAGTTACTTCAGAATGATTCACTTTGCAATGTCCTGTGGATTTATAAATTTTTTTTATAAATAAATAAATGAATAAATCTATGACTAAGCAACAAAATAATTTGTTAGCCAGACCAAGATAATTTTCTTAAACTAACCGTTGAATGTTAGGGGGCAGTCCTACCATCCACACTATACCCAGCCAAAATACCTGAAATACAGTTTCTATTGGCTGAGCATCCTGACATGTTCAGATGTTCACATTTCATCATCAACATCTTTATAATTGTTGTGGCATAATCTGTATATATATATATATATATATATATATATATATATATATATATATATATATATATATATATATATATATATATATATATATATATATATATATATATACACACTTTGAGGATGATCTAGATCTATGAATCATGTGTTGTTGTGTTGGGTTGTTGTAATATAGATTTTCTTGTGTACTTTATTCATAACTTCAAAAATACTATTGTTTACAGTGTGTTATGTGCTAGTGTACTAATAGAAGATGCAGAGTGTTATGACAAACACAAACCAGCTTTTAAGTAATCAAATATTAAAACGAACTACAACTGCACAGAAATGTAGAATACATTATGTGTGTTTATTTATTTATTGCATTGTATGTAGGCTGCATTGTAGCACTGGAGAAAAAAGGGTTTTGCCTGTATATGAAAGGAATGCTAGAAATTTGTCATTACTTGAAAACAATTTCCATCTAATTATTTTCCCTCAAGGACTGGTATTTCAATATAAAAAGACAAATCCAGTTTTTACCATTATTGAAATCATCCAACATAGGCTTATTCTGAAAATGTGCCCCTGTATACATTCCTGGAGATCGCAAATTATGTAGCCAGAGGAACGTATGGCTGCATTTTGTCTTTAAAACTAACATTACATACGACGGCATTACTTTTCACACTTACCAGCTGACCGCTTATCTTCATGTCGACAACTTTTCCACTGTTACCAGTTTGTCCAGTGGCTCACCATGTACATTGGAGGATTTGAGATGCAGAGTGTCATAATCACCAGAGATTCTTGTAGATCGCTGTTAAACAAGCAGATGGCTAAAGGACTACAAATGCGTCATTATATGCACTACATATCCAGTTATGCACCGCTCACACACACATGTGCCGGATTCCTTTTTTAAAACACACACACAGAGCCTGAGGATTGTTATGGACTCATTACAAGGACTATTTATAAAGCACACACAAATGCATAAGTGCTGAATCTTTTTATACTTTACGACGCCCTTGCCTTGTCCTGCCCTGTGCCGATCTTTGCTTTGTTTGTTTATTGTTTACAATACACTTCCACAGCATCCCCTTTCAATACAAAGAGAGGAGTTGACCGCGATGACAGGGTTTGAGTCTAGTGAAGAACGATTCCAGAAAGCAGGTAAAACAAAAACAAAAGCCAAAAAATAAAATAAACAAGTAAATAACAGGGTGAGATTGGGGTAAAATCTGAAAACGTGGTAAAAATCATGCTGCCACAAGGGCTTTTTTTGGCGTGCTTTTAAAAACACTGTAGGTTGGGTTTAGGGAAGTGGGTTGCCGCTGGTCAGTCTGTGCTTTTAAAACACTATCGGTTGTGTTTAAGGAAGGATTAGTGTGCGGGGATCAGTCTGTTGCTCAGTCAGTCGACAGCTGCCTCTGGTGGATTTACGCGAGAAGTGCAGGCATGAATGGCACTGACGAGATAAATTTGAGATCTCAAAAAGCTTACACAGCAGCCTCTGGTGGATTTGCAAAAACAAAAACTACCAAAAAACGTAGCTCCTAGAATGTATTTGGTGCTCTTTATAAATGTATATAGTGATCATACTACATCCCGGAATCTTTGCATCAGAACCAGCTGCAGCCCATCAAAGTAAAGCCTGAGAATTTAACAGGTCAAACTTTCTGGAGGCTTAGTGCAAATATCCCCAAAAATGCTCAACAGGAGATCACAGCTGGTCGTTATTCAAATTCCAACGTCCTCCAATTTCTAAATGCAGAAACTGTCATATATTTCCCCCAACAAAAAAGATACAGTACATGTTACTTAAATACCATACTCGAGTTTAATCGTACCCCAAGGCCAGTGTGTCTATCGATTTCACACCACTCGTCTTCAATAAATCTGCCTCATGCTAAAAAGTAACTGAATAAAGATCTTGGCTTCTGTCCTGGAGAGTGGGAGTTGTGGATGGCTTGACTGAAATTTTCTTCCTTGCCGGTTTGATTTATTACCCCTGGTCTCCCTTCCTCTTTATCACCCACCTCCCCCATGCAATCTTATCCCAGCGGCTTAACCGTATTTGTTTGGAGCCCATCTGTACAGCCTCTCGACACTCTCCCTTTGCCTCTTGTCCATATGAATCTAGCAGGCTGACAGGCGCTCTCGCAGACGAGGTATCAAGGACGCCATAATTAGGTACCCTCTATTGTTTTCCTCACGTGCTCTTAGCTGAGAAAATGCCACAAAGGGTGTTCCAACCGTTGAATTAAAAAAAGGTCGAGAGGAGGGGACAAGAGCAGTATTGCAAAATGCACTTCAGAAGAGGACACTCCTAAATTTGAGAGGTTGAGAAGGTGGCATCATATGCCACTATAACACTGTTTATTTGCTAGAACACTGTTTCAAGAGTACTGTGTTTCAGTGATAATAACAAAAATAAATAAGATGCCATGGCAGAACGGTGACGCAGTGGGTAGCGCTGTTACCTCACAGCAAAAAGGTTGCTGGTTTGAGCCCCAGCTAGATCGGTTGGCATTTCTGTGTGGAGTTTGCATGTTTTTTCCTGTGTTTGCTCTGGGTGCTCCGGTTTTTCCCACAGTCCAAAGACATGTGTTATAAGTGAATTGGATAAGCTAAATTGTCCGTAGTGTATGTGTGTGAATAAGAGTTTATGGGTGTTTCCCAGTGATGGGACCCAAGACCGGTTACTCACTAAAGCTAAGCAGTGTCTGGATCACATGGGAAAACTAGGTTACTGTTGGAAGGGGTGTTAGTGAGGCCAGCAGGGGGTGCCCAACCTGTGGTCTGTGTGAGTCCTAATGCCCCAGTATAATGAAGGGGACACTGAACTCTCAGTGAGTGCTGTCTTTTGGCTGAGATGTTAAACCGAGATCCTGACTCTCTGTGGTCATTAAAAATTCCATTGTACTTCTCGTAAAGAGTAGGGGTGTAACCCCAGTGTCCTGGCCAAATTCTCTCTATTGGCTCTCACCCATCATGGCCTCCTAATCATCCCCATCCACCGAATTGGTTTTATCACTGTCTCTGCACTCCACCTATAGCTGGTGGGTGGTGAGCACACTGGCACCGTTGACCTGTGGTTGCCATCGCATCATTCAATTGTATGCTGCACACTGGGTGGTGGTGTGGAGAGACCATCCTCATGATTGTCAAGCAATTTGGGTGTATGGCCATACACAATAAATGCACTATATAAATACACACATTACATTACATTACATTACATTTTATATGCTGGATTAGTTGGCAGTTAATTCCGCTGAGGGCACCGCTGATTAATAAAGGGACTAAGCCGGAAAGAAAATGAATGAATAAATGAATGAATGAATGAATAAATTCCAGCCAAGTGTAATAATGTAGGTTAACTACTAGTAAAGGTTTTAGAATAATTTATATTAAATAAAATCAAATACAGATTCTGAACAGTAAAAAAAAAAGTGCTCAGGGGTAGCTTAAATAATGTGTCGGTGCTCTTTGGGTAAGGGGATTCATCAGAATAAACAGCAAAAATCAGTCCAAGGCACTCTTAAAATGTGGAAACATATTAAAGAGCCTTTATTGACGTGGCTATTCCTTAAAACTATGCCTACACAATTTGATAAACAACTGCCTCCATCAGGGTAACAGTGTTAATGTCAATAAAGACTTTTTAATATTTTTCCATATTTTTTAAGTGCCTTGGATTGATTTTGCAGCAAAAAAAATTATTCAAGTGTGCCATAAGTAAATGTGGGGATCAGAAATATACATTTAAAACAACATTTGAGCATATTTATACTGACAGGAAGGTATTTTTTGGTCTGTACTTGTATTAAACATGAAACCATTAACACATTATATGACATTAACACCGGAATAAAATATGCTTTTACAAGATATGGATTTGTTTGGTTTTATTCTGACTGCCACTTTATTAAACATGGCAGAGTTAATCCAAATATTAGTCAGAAGCTTCTTCAGCAATATGCAGTTCCTTCCCTGAGTTCGTCATCAAATCAGCAGGCAATTTTCATAATGGACAAAAAGCAGAAATCACAATTACAATGAATTTAAAAATTGCTTAAAACTCAAAACATTCAAATAATAAAATGGTACACCCAGAGCCCTGATCTAAACCTGATTGAACATTCATTCATTCATTTTCTTTTCGGCTTAGTCCCTTTATTAATCTGGGGTTGCCCTAGTGGAATGAACCACCAACTTATCCAGCATGTTTTATGCAGCGGATGCCCTTCCAGCTGCTACCCCTCACTGGGAAACATCTATACACACTCATTTACACACATACACTATGGTCAGTTTTAGCATACCCAATTCACCTACAGTATACCACATGTCTTTGGACTTGTGAGGGAAAACGAAGTACCCAGAGGAAACCCACGCGAACACGGGGAGAACACGCAAACTTCACACAGAAATGCTAACTGACCCGACCGAGGTTCGAACCAGCGACCTTCTATCTGATGGAACATCTCGGAGAATCCTTGGTGACAAAGTTATGGGTTAAGAAACCCACTACAGTCAGAAAACTGTGAAAGGGACTTGAAGGAGAGTTGATCAAGGTCACAGCAGAGCATTGTTGGAGACTAGAGATGTCCTGTGAGAGACTAGTGATGTGCTTTGAAAGACTAGTGATGCCTGTGAGAGACATGTTATGTGCTGTGGGAGACAAATAATATGCTATGAGAGACAAGTGATGTACTGTGAGAGAGTAGTGATGTGCTTTGAGAGAGTAGTAATGTCCTGTGAGAAGCTATTAATGTCCCGAGAGGCTAGTGATATCCTGAGAGACTAGTAATGCCTGTGAAAGACTAGTTATGTGCTTTAAGAGATGTCTGTGGGAGACTAGTGATATCATGTGAGACTATAGTGATATGCTATGAGAGACAAGTGATATACTAAGGGAAGCTAGTAATGACCTGAGAGACTATAATGTCTTTAGACACTAGTAATATGATTTGAGACACTAGTGATGTGCTGTGAGAGACTAGTGATGTGAATCAAGCAAGTATTGTCATTTGCCGTTGTGTATCATTTACAGTACAACAGTACTTCAGCCTAATGAGTGAAAGTGGAGTAGGTCATCTGAGCTGGGGTGTGTGAGTGTAGAAGGGTACTTATTTGCATAATCATACTTCCACAAATATTAAATAAAATAAGGTTATAGAGTTATATTCAACTTGTTTTGATGCATGAATAAATAATAACTCAGGCTCATTAAAAATGTATGCCTCAGTCTATATTTTTGCAAAACCTGAAAGACGTTGCTCTGGGCACGTTTCAGATTACAAATCCACTAGAGGGCGCTGTATACATTTTTGCAAATCTGAAATATGTTACTCAGGGTATGTTTTGTTATCCTCTTGTTAAGTGTGACGTCACGCGAAACGGCTTCCGGGTCTAAGCGCACATCAAACTGTATGGGGAGAGTCAACAAATGTTAATAATAAATGCTTACAAAGCGATGTAATACTTTCGAACATCACGATCGCTTGGACCCGGAAAAAGTATTCCATATGTCACAACTTAACAAGCGGTTATGTTTCAAATACATGTCTTTCTTGTGCACATTATTCACGAGAAGGTGGCAATTAGTTTAGTTTTGCAGTTATCATACAGATGTCAAGACCAGTGAACCACTGACCTAAACCCTTCCCTAAACCCAACAGTGTTTTCAAAAGCAAACTTAAGATAAAAGTGCACTGTTACTATGTAATTTTTACTTTGATTTCACCTCACTTTCGTCTCTCGTGTGAACCAGAATACCAAGCCTGGATCTCATGAGAAAACGTAAGTATTTTACGTTTTGTCAGTTTAGTGGCTAATTCGTCGAATTTGTTCGAGTTCAGTCGTATGAAGTTGTATGATTTTAAAAAGGAGGCATGGCACCTAACCCCACACCTAAACCCAACCGTCATTGGAGGATGAGCAAATCGTACTAAATTGTACGAATTAGATCTTACGAATTTATACGAATTAGCCACTAAATCAAAAAATTACGAATTGCAGTGAAATTGTGTTGGAATACCAAAGTGAGTTAACAAGCAAATTGATCATGCCAGATAATGCTGCAGTCACCCTAGAGTTTGTACCTGCGAAATTCTGTCATACGGCGCTGCGAAAAGCGGCGGAATTACACAAGATATATAGACATTTAAAAAAGCGAGCCATTTGTCCATATTTAAAGTTTCTGTAAAAGAGAGGTCAAGTTTTGATCTTCGATTGGTCTTACATACAAATATACATTTATTTGTTCATTTGTCAATAAACATTTAAGGTTTTATCTATAGAAGATAAGATCATTGACAGACTTTAGTAAATTTTTTCATTCAAATCAACACTTGTTTACATTGTAAAAGAGAAACCATTATGTGACAAACTGATTTAATAATAGATCTTTCAAGAGTTCACACTTAGCTGATAATCAATAAAGCGTATTTGGCATGCTGTCCCGGGAGAGAGCCTTGAGCTCGTAATATCCTCGAGCCCGGGGCTCCCTCCCGTTAGTTCGAGCTCAGGTAGGTCTCGAGGACTCCGCTGCTTGTCGCCGCGTAAGAAGTGTAGACCAGTGTTGTTTTCAGTGGTTTAGTCGATTGGCCATGGTTTATGTTTTTGGACGGTGGGAGGAAACCGGGGAACCCGGGGGAAACCCACGCAAACACGGAGAGAATATGTAAACTCCGCACAGAAACACCAACAAGCCCGATAGGAGGTTGGACCAGTGGTGTTCTTGCTGTGAGGCAACAGTGCTAGCCACTGGGCCACCATGTCACCCTATTGGAAAAAGGGGGAGGAAGTAGGGGTGGAAGGGGGGGAAGCTTCAAGACGAAGATAACTGGAGTGAAAAACTCTGGTTATTTATAATGCTTCCGTAATCATCTAATGGGTCAGATTACGGAGAGAATAAGAAGCCAGCCGTGTTGATCATAAGCATGTGATCCTCTTGAAATTAGTTTATAAATAAACCACACTTAATGAGAATTCCAAATATTTAAAAAGTATGGTCGTGTATTTTGTGGTATTAGTATTTAATTGGTCTTCATTATTAATTTTAGAATTATGTTTGTTTGTTAGACTTTATTAATCCCAAAGGGGAATTCACATGTCACAGCAGAGCTTTCCATACTAAAAATAGGTCAAATACATTACATATTTTTAAAAAACAATAATAAAATTACATTAATTCTGTACATTTTGTTTCAAAAACAACAAGTAGATGTCTTGTCCATATCTAATAACTATTGCAATTCAGCACAATTCATCTAGTATGATTTTGATTATACAGTCTGATGGTAAAAATTACTTCCTGTATCTTTTTCTGTAACACCGGGGTTGAATTAATCTTGCACTAAAAGAGCTTGCACATGCTTGGACTGTATCAAAAAGGGAATGATTATCATGGTTCATCATACTGACAAATGTGTCCATCATTCGATCATGTGCAATCTCTTCTATAGTGGGGAGTACACACAAACCCCACAACAGAACCTGCCCTTTTTATAAGCTTATTTAATTTGTTTTTCTTTTTATATGTAGCCAGAGCTACATATGGCTTCATTGCGTCTTTAAAACGGCATTCCTTTCCTTACTTACCAGCTGACGGCTTACCTCCGTATGGACGGCTTTTCCGCTATTACCAGTTTGTCCAGTAGCTCGACATGTACGTCGGCGCACTTGAGATGCAGAGCGGAGTTGACCGCAGTTCGAGTTCGAGTGAAGAACAGTTCCAGAAAGCAGGTAAGACAAAAACAAAAGATAAAACATAAAATAAACAAGTAAATGACAGTGTGAGAACGAGGTAAAATCTGAAAAAAAAAATTCTGGATTGCTTTTCAAAGCACTGCGGTTGGGTTTAGGGAAGGGTGGGGGGATGGGTCGGTTGGGCAGTTGGTCTGTCAGTCAGTCGACAGTGGCCTCTGGTGGATTTACATGAGAAGAGTAAGTGCGAATGGCACATGCGAGATCTCAAAAAGCGTACACAGCGGCCTCTGGTGCATTCGCAAAAACAAAAACTGCAAAAAACGTAGCTCCTGGGATGTATTTGGTGCTCTCCAGAAATGAATATAGGGGTATGTAGTCAGAATGAGCCTGGGTTGGGTTTTTTAGTATTTTTTTGGTGTTGTGCAAAGAACACCATGAAAATATCAATTTATTTCTCGATAAACACTTGATAAACTGACTTGATAGTTTCCAAATATTTAAGAAGGATGGTCTTGTACTTTGTGGTATTATTTAATCAGTGTTAAATATTAATAATATTAGAGACATTTTTATTTTTGTATTGTATGAAAAAATAAAACCAAAAGTCTATGTAAGCAATAAAGATCTGCTAATAAGACCAGATAATGCCAGCAAGTCATTTACAGTACTTCAGTTGTCCTTTGTTTGTCTTAATAGAGATTGCCATTGTATTATCACATGCAGAATATAATTGGAAGAAAAAGCTCATTTATTGCTGGAAAATGCAGAATAACAGAAAAGCCCTCATAAAGTGTGGATACTACACTTTTTTGCTCAGTATGGAACATGCAAATGAGGTCACAATATAAATAGCAGTGGCATCCTCACTGTCCCTTTTCCACATAATTATGAGGACAGACGCAAAGCTTGTTTGGTGGCAACTGTCCTAATGAACCGCAAAGCCTCTTAAACAAGAATTAAGAGTCCAGAGACGTTTTAACCTTTATCTGTTATAAAGCGTAAAGTACAATATTTTAATGTTAATTTTGGCAATGGAAATAAATTGAATTGAAACCAATTGTTTAATTTCACCTGGGTTTTTTCAAGATTATGTTGATGCTATGTAGTGGTGTAAAGTAAGTAATTACAAATACTCAGATTACTGTAATTGAGTAGTTTTTCTCAAGAATTGTAATTTACTAAGTAGTTTTAAAAATATGTACTTTACTTTCTCTTGAGTACATTTTTAGTGTAGTATTGGTACTTTTACTCCACTACTTTCCTTCAACCTGCAGGAACTACTTGATTGCAAAAATCAATCCTGTGATTCCTGTGCAATCAAATCACACATAGAAGGTAAATTGCATCATAATGAACTACCCCAAGACATGGGCGCTTTATAATTGCAGCAACCTGTTTGAAAGCATCAAAAGCGTAAAAGAAGATGTCCAAAATATTTACACGTATTGACCCAGATACTGTTTAGATGCATGTCACTTATGAGAAGATGACGGATGTTTAATGTATGATGACCGAAATGGCCTTAAACACCCAGCAGGCACAGGACATCAACTTGACATCAGATTGACATTGTACCCTAACGTCATGGGGACGTTGCATTTTGTTTGGAAATGTAAATCATGTTGACGTCAGAGCTCAACTTCAGGCCAATGTCAATGTCCAACGTTCAACCTAAAACCAACCAAATATTAACGTCAAATAATGTTACAGCTTGGCGTTGTATGGATGTTAACATTATGACGTCTATCAGACCTTGGATTTTGGTTGCCATACCTGATGAATAAATGTCAGTATTTGATGTCAATATGACGTTGGTTTAAGATAGTGGCTCGACGTTGGATTTTAGTTACTTTCCAACACAACCTAAAATCAACCAAATATCTACATCATTTGACAACATTAAAGGACATCAAAATAATGTTGTCCTTAGACGCTGGCTAGACATTGAATTTTGGTCACCTGACATCACAACTTAAATCTAACCTAATATTAAGGTCTTATGACGTTGTGTGCCTGCTGAGCAATAACAAAGTGCACTACAGAATGTTACGTTTACACACACATGCACAAATTACATGTAAACGCTTCAGCTTTTAACAGCGTAATACTCACTACTCTTGAGTATTTTTGAAAGGGCTGCTATTTAATCACACTTTGAGTAATATTTACAACAGATACTTTTATGCTTGATCCAAACATGTATAAGTTTCTTTGTTCGGTTGAGCATAAAGTAAGATATTTTGAAAAATGTTGCTATCCGAACAGTAGGAAAAGTAAAATACAATGGAAGTCAATGGTGCTCAGATGAACTACTCTTCGAAAAGCTAAAACTTTTATCTAAAACCCATAAGCGTGAATTTTCATTTATAATATGTTAGTTTTTATACACAACTGTTCACAAAATAAATAGTGTATAGTGCTAAAAGTGCACCAATGGGTTTTTTTTTTTTACTTTCCACCGCTAAACTCTATGCTAAGGCTACTCTATTGTCCATATCCAGGCCTATTATGGATTCTAATAAGCCAGCCTGGGCTTTTCACGTGAACTGTCATGTCCTACCTGCCCTTAAGACCTACCATGTCCAAAATCAATAATA
The DNA here is from genome assembly GCF_903798145.1 of Danio aesculapii. Classification (NCBI taxonomy): domain Eukaryota; kingdom Metazoa; phylum Chordata; class Actinopteri; order Cypriniformes; family Danionidae; genus Danio; species Danio aesculapii. The sequence continues at coordinate 59,832,170 of NC_079439.1, forward strand.
TATACTGCCTGATTGAGATTCAATTTTAAGTGAGTCACACACCAGTTACCGTACAGTGCCTATAACATATAAACACAGCAATTATAGATGTACACACAATGCTTGGTGCTCAGCTAAACACCGCTAAACTCTATGCCAAGGCTACTCTATTGTCCATATTCAGGGTTATTGTGGATTCCAATTAGCCAGCCTTGGCTTTTCAGGTAAACTGTCATGTCCTACCTGCCTTTAAGACCTACCTTGTCCAAAATCAATAATATACACTGCCTGATTAAGATTCAATTTTAAGTGAGTCATACACCAGTCACCGTGCTGTGCCTATAAAATATGAACACAGCATTTATAGATGTACACACAATGCTTGGTGCTCAGCTGCTCTCCTTCAACATCTTTACATCTTGTTTTACAGCTGAATAACTAAATAATTGTATAGGTCTATTAAACTGACTATATTCTGATTATTTAAGTATTACTTTATGTATGCTACTAAAGGAACCTTTAGGCAAGGTGCAGTTCATATGATTCATTCTTGGAATTAGAGTAAATTTCAAGCTTTTCTAGATTTGTTCTCCTTAAACTAAAATGATATACAACAAATGTATAATTTACCCCCGTGTTGGTGTGGGTTTCCTCCAGGTGCTCCGGTCTTCTCCACAGTTCAAAGACATGCGCTATAGGTGAATTGAATAAACTAAATTGGCCGTAGTGTATGAGTGTGTTTGTGAATGAGTATGGGTGTTTCCCAGTTCTTGGCTGCGGCTGAAAGCGCATCCGCTGCATAAAACATATACTGGAATAGTTGGCGGTTCATTTTGCTTTGGCGACCTCTGAAAAAGAGACTAAGCCAACGTAGGCTCATTCTGAAAAAGTAGCCCTATATACATTTCTGGAGATCATGAATTGTGTAGCCAGAAGTACGTATGGCTGAATTGATTTTTTTTAAATAAATGCTACGGAGGTATGACACCACTCCTTTTCGTGCTAACCAGCTGACCACTTATCTTCGTATGGACGGCTTACCGGCTGTTACCTGTTTGTCCAGTTAGGTAGCCATGTATGTCAATGGACTACAGATGCATAGAGGAGTTGACCACGACGACAGGCTTCGAGTCCGGTGAAGAACAGTTCCAGAAAGCGGGTAAGACAAAAACAGAAGCCAAAAAATTCAATAAACAAGTAAATAACAGGGTGATAATATGGTAAATCATGGTAAAAATCAGGTGAGGGCTTTTCTTTTTTGCTTTTTAAATTTGTTGGTTAGGTTTAGGGAAGTGGGTGGGCGGGGTCAATTTGTGCTTTTGAAAATACTACTGGTAGGGTTTAGGAAAGGGGGAGGGTGGGTCAGTCAATCGGTCAGTCAGTGAATCAGTCAGTCAAACCGTCAGTCAACAGTGGCCTCTGGTTGATTTACGTGAGAACTGTAGGCACGACTGGCACTTGTGAGAGAAATTTGAGATCTGAAAAAGCGTACACATCGGCCTCTGGTGGATTCGCGAAAAACAAAAACTGCAAAACAGCGTACCTCTTGGAACGTATTTGACATTCAATTCACCTTTATTTGTATAGCGCTTATACAATGTAGATTGTGTCAAAGCAGCTTCACATAAAAGGTCACAGTAAATAGGAACAGTGTAATTCAGTTTGTAGTGTTTAAGTTCAGTTCAGTTGAGCTCAGTTCAGTGTGGTTTAATAATCACTACTGAGAGTCCAAACACTGAAGAGCAAATCCAACGATGCGCACCTCTACAGATCCCGAACCATGCAAGCCAGTGGCGACAGCGGAGAGGGAAAAAAAAACTTCACTAAAGGCGGAAGTGAAGAAAAAAAACCTTGAGAGAAACCAGGCTCAGTTGGGCACGACCATTTTAATTTCTCCGCTGGCCAAACGTCTTGTGCAGAGCTGCAGTCTCAGTGGCGGAGGCTGGAAGCTGGCCTCAGTGAAGACTCGTCTGTCTCTGGAGCCTCACAGGAATCAGTCTCATGTTCTCCACTCTTCCATGACCATCGCAGTAGCTGCTCAGGATTCGGCCAGGTCCAGGATATGGAAACCTTGGGATCATCTTGTCGTTGGTCTTGGATCGAATCAGTGACTCTGCATAGTCTGAAGGCCTCGGGAAGAGTATCCCCGGGTGGAAATGGAGAATAAAGAAAATAATTAGCGTAGCTGATGTTCACAGTGTATATCAGCAAGATGCATAACCTGTGTGGAAGCCCCCTAAGTGGTGCACTAAGTGTATGCTTTACTGAACAGATAGGTCTTTAATCTAGTTTTGAATTGGGAGAGTGTGTCTGAGCCTCGGACGTTATCAGGAAGGCTATTCCAGAGTTTAGGAGCTATAAATGAGAAGGCTCGACCTCCTTTACTCGACATTCTCCAGAAATATATACAGAGGTACATTTTCAGAATGAGCCTGGGTTGGACTAAGCTGAAGAAAAATGAATGTAGGAATGAATATATAATTTACCACAAACTGAAAGCAAAATAATGCAGTGTTTACATATGATAGGGAACATTTGATTATTACTAATTGTTGTTTAACTTAATGTGTAAAATCTTCCAAAATACCAAGTGTTGACAACAATATTGAGATTTTACACTATTTTGTGTCTTACACAAGATGGTATTGTAATGTAATGTGTATTTATATAACGCATTTATTGTGTATGGCCATACACCCAAAGTGCTTTACAATCATGAGGGAGGTCTCTCCACACCATCACCAGTGTTCAGCATCCACTTGGATGATGCGCCAGTAGCCACAGGACAACGATGCCAGTGCGCTCACCAAACAACAGTTATAGGTGGAGTTGTGAGACTCTGTGGATGGGGATGATTGGGAGGCCAATGGAGGGAGTTTGACCGGGATACCAGGGTTACACCTCTACTCTTTTCAAGAAGTGGCATGGGTTTTTTAATGACCACAAAGAGTCTGGACCTTGATTTAACGTTTCATCCGAAAGACGGTGTTTGCTGACAGTATGGTGTTGCCTTCACTTTACTGGGGCATTAGAATTCACACAGACCACAGGTTGAGCGCCCCCTGCTGGCCTCACTAACACCTCTTTCATTGGCAATCTAGTTTTCCCATGTGGTCTTCCATACAGGTACTGACCAGGATCAGCCCTACTTAGCTCCAGTGAGTAACCGGTCTTGAGCTGCAGGGTGATATGGCTGTGGTAAAATGCTAACCTCAAACCAGATTTCACTTGACAGGTCTAAAATTGTATTTTATATATTTTCATATATTACAGGTTTTAAAAGTGAATGAGAAAAAAATCCCAATAACAGAGTTGACATTTAATTAATCTACTATTGATGTATATTAGCATTTCATACAAAAATTAGAGAAGTATGACGTCTCATCTTGAAATGACAAATAATACACACTTTCATGCAAAAGTTTATTTAACATGGTAGAACAAACAAATTTGACTCAATTATTTCATGATAATTGAAACTGAATGTGTCAGAGCTCTGCTACTTTGGTCCAGACACCTGTCCTGTCATGTCATGAATGACATGCTTTGCTTGAGATTTCTTGGGCCAGCATTCATGTCTCCTGTCTTTGTCTTTGTCTTTGTATTGAACATGTGGTCTTGGGTGGGCTTGGGTCATGCTCCTGTGGCATGTTGTTCTTTCTCATCACTTCTGTAAAGTCAATTGGTTTGAGTTTCAGTTTGACTCTGAGATTTGAACATGCATGCCACATATTTGAGCACATGGTAAGTGTTTTTATTTATGATGTGCTTGTTAAATTATTTGTAAAAATTCTGAACACTATTTCTTGACTATAGACATTCATTAAAATCTGTTTTGATCCACTTTAAATGTTTAAATGTAAATGTAAATTTTGACCTTAAAATGACTTTAAAAAATTACAAACTGCTTTTATTCTAGCCGAAATAAAACAAATAAGACTTTCTCCAGAAGAAAAAAATATTATCACACATACTGTGAAAATTTCCTTGCTATATATATATATATATATATATATATATATATATATATATATATATATATATATATATATATATATATATATATATATATATATATACACAGTTGAAGTCAGAATTATTAGCCCCCTGTTTATTTTTTTCACCAATTTATGTTTAACGGAGAGAAGATTTTTTTATCTTTGCCTTGATGACAGTAAATATTTTGCTAGATATCAAAGAGGTTGGGCTAATAATTCTGACTTCAACTGTGTATATATATATATATATATATATATATATATATATATATATATATATATATATATATATAGTGTTTTATATATACCTTTTATTATTTCTGTTTTTGATGGCACAGTGAGTAGCACAATTGCCTCACAGCAAGAAGGTCGCTGGTCATTTCTGTGTGGAGTTTGCATGTTCTCCCCATGTTGGCGTGGGTTTCCTCTGAGTGCTCCGGTTTCCCCCAAAGTCCAAAGACATGCGGTATAGGTGAATTGAATAAACTAAATTAGCCATATTTGTATGTATGTGAATGCAAGAGTGTATGGGTGTTTCCCAGTGTTTGGTTGTGGCTGGAAGGGCATCCGCTGTGTAAAGCATATGCTAAATAAGTTGGCGGTTCATTCCACTGTGGCAACCCTAATTATTAAAGGGACTAAGCCAAAAAATGAATGAATAAATAAATGTTTTGGTACTATGTTTTTTTTGTTGTGTGTTTTTTTGTTGTTTTTTTGTGGACACATGTATATATTGTGTACTTTTTGCCCATGGACATTTTATTGTGCACTGTGAATAATATTCACCTCTCTTGTTACATCTTCGGGTCAAGCCATCGTTTTTTGTTTTTGCAAACCCAAGCATAACATCTCGTAGTAAATCTGCGAGCATCTATTGCATCACAAGCACACATCATGGCTGAGTCATGTGATCTGTAAGTGAGCCTAACGAAGCGTTTTCATTGTCTTGCCTTGTCGTGTTTTGACCTTTGCTTTGTTTTAATCTTTACATTGTTTTGCTGTCCCAATCATTCTCCTATACTGTGACTATGCTTTTGGATTATCTGCATGCTCCTGTCTGTGCCTGGTTTGACCTTTGTCTGCCTGATGATTCTCTTAATAAACTGCACTTGGATCCTCATCTCTGTTGTACACCAACACATTACAGCCTGTGTTTAGTGGTGTCCCATTTCTTTAATAATGTTTTAAATAATGAAATTTATAATTAATATTTAATATAAATATTATATATTTAATATAAATAGTTAATATTTTTTATCCCTATCCTTCCACGCTGTGTTTCAAGGTCCAAGGAGAAGGTGTAGGCTTTAAAGGTCCAAGGAGAAGGTGTTGGGTTATAAAATAGGAAATTTACAAAATAGAATTGGCACATGATTTACTGACCCAGACAATATATGGTTTCAAGCTATTAATAATGTCAAAAGAAATAGTCGATCCCTCCGATCTTGTTGAAGATCAAAAGCCGACAATACAAGTGTAGTGAAATAGAAGAAAAAAAAACATTATATTTACAATAAATAGTCTGCTCATTAACACATTTTTTTACAGTGTATTTATAAAGGAAACATTTACAGTAATATCTATGACATGTTTTAGAAAATAAATCAGAAAATAGAGACTTTCTGACAGCAACAATGTGAAGTCTGCCAATTGAATGATAAATGCTTCAGGTCATAGAAAGTCCACTGACAAGAAATGGTCTTGTGGCCTTTGGAGGGTGATGTGGATGGGACGGGATAATTCGCCACTTTAGCAGAACCATATGACCTCTGTATCCTCCAGGAGATCACACTTATGTCAAATGTAAAGACCAAACGCTTAAATTTAATGGAGCACTGGAGAGGATCGATGACCTGTATGGTAACAGCAAAAACACTGTGACATTTACTAAATGACATTTCAATGACTCTAAAAATGTTTCATGACACCAAGGTGTGAGGCAAGAGCTTTTTTTCTTGATAAAAAAAAAACTTAAAAGTAAAAACTGTAATATTTTGTATTTAGCATACATTCTAAAATTTTAGTCCGGGTATCTTGCAGTATACATTTTCACTATTGAAAAGCGAAGACAATAAGTTCAGTTTGTTGAGGGCTCTAAAGGATTGTTGGTCCTTTAAAGTTACTTGCCTGTGATTATATAAATAATTACTGATTACAATATAAGTTGCCATTAATCATTTTAAGCAAGGTGTCATCACTAGGTGTTGTTTCTGAGATTTTATGACTTGTATTTTATTGTTATAAAACAGATATTAACCCATTTAAGCCCACCGGCAACTATAATTGCCCAAGTTCATAGTTGCCATTTTTTCTTTTATGAGTAATTTTCTACATTTTATCCATGTTTAATTTCTCAATGACATGCAAGCAAACAACCAAATAAAAGATTTCAAGAAAGAAAAAGCAATTGATTTACTTATCACATGAGGCCTTTAACTTCCTACCCCAATTTCAGGATGCAAAATGGATGCAAACCCTCGCAAATAGGGGCAATTTTCATGTTACAAAAATGTTTTGTTCACAAATATATATGAACATAATCATGAAGGTCTCTAGATTCATCCAAACAAAACAAATCTTTTATAGTTTATTGTATACTTTGTCAAATGTTCAAGCAGTAACTATATATATTTACTTTACATTTTGACTCTTGTTTTTTTAGTTTTAGTTTTTTAGTTTTAGTTTTCTTTGACTGCTGTAACTCTGTAGAATGGGACTAAATACCCTCTCAATTAGGGGAATTAGGGGAAAAAGACATTAAAACTGTTGAATAATTTTTTATATATTAATATTTGTTATAATTAATTATTATAAATAATGATTGCAATATTTGTAATAATTGTCTAGCTAATATATAAATATATTTAAACTTTTTCATTTATCTTTTTTAGATAAATTAGGGGGGTTAGAGTGGTTTGGAAGACCCACCCCTCACTGACAAAGGTCCAGAATTTGTCCAATAGATGACCTCGTTTTGTCCGATTTTGACTGCTATGCCATCATAAATAGTGAAAAGAACCTATCAAAAAAGGCTTTGAGACCAAGTGGAATCCTGGTGTGACTTCAGTTAATCAGTTTTGGCCAATGTTTTAAAAATAAACATTTGACAAGTAACTTTTATTCTATAAATCTTGGACCTTATTCTTGTAAGAAACCTGACCAATAAAAAAAGTGTGAAGCACTTTTACAAGAGAGGCTAGAAAAATTGTGAAGCTCTAAATTATTATTATTATTATTATTATTATTATTATTATTATTATTAATTTTTCTTTTTTTATTATTCAAATGGCTAAATTCTAACCGAGGAAAGTTGAATGTGCTGGCCAGTTAAGAGAGGTGTGGCTGCAGACTCGGTGCAGATGCAATCTGAGCTGCATCCAATGCTTTTGAATGGGTTCACCTAGCCCCACCCCTAACCCTACCCGTCACAGTGACGTCACTAGCTCCATTGAGTGCATTGTATCTGACAATCTCAGCTTGCATTATAAAGGCTGCATCCAGATATTATTGAGCCAGTTTGTTTTTTGCTTAATAAATTACACGAGGCTACAGTTTTTAATTTAAAACTTTTTTTTTTCAAATGATATTATGATATAATAAATTTCTATTTAAGAACAAATTTTTGTAAAATTTCTTAATTCTAAATATTTAGGAAATATTTTTTGTACATTAAAATGTGTGGTTATGATAACCATCCGACAAGCTAATCCAGCTAAATATAGTGCTTAAAATGCCACCTAAATTCAGTATTTAAATCTCATAAGTAAATAGAATAACTGCAAAAAGGTCGATTTTTTGACAAAAAAGAACCACCGCGTTCACCAGGTTGGCTACTACTGTTATTGTTCCTACATTATATTTTATTGTTATTATATTGTAATATCATTGTTTTTCAGCTGATTTAAAAAGCATACATGTAAAAAAAATCTATATTGCCAGCTGTGGCTTTATGCATGGTGTTCACATATGTGAACAGTTAAACATTTTTTAAATAAAGAAAACTTTTGTAGAAATGGACATCGATTTACATTTTAGCTTCATATTGAAGTTTTTAAAAGACCTTGATCTAGTTCCCCATATTTCATGCATTAAAAGGTTAATTATTCTTCAAAAGCTTTGTGCATACTTTTTTTCTACTTTTTTAAACATTTGTCTTTATTTATTTGCACAAGTAATAAAAAAAATCTTAGAATAAAACAGAAAATAATAAGACATGGGTGTCACGGTGGGTAGCACGATCGCCTCACAGCAAAAAGGTTGCTGGTTCAAGCCCTGGCTGGGTCAGTTAGCATTTCTGTGTGGATTTTGCATGTTCTCCCCTTGTTCGCATGGGTTTCCTCTGGGTGCTCCGGCTTCCCTCACAGTTCAAACACATGCAGTATAGCTAAATTGAATTAGCTAAATTGCTTTAGCTGGAAGGGCATCCGCTGCATAAAACGTGCTGGATAAGTTGGTGGTTCATTCCGCTGTGGTGACCCCTGATAAATAAAGGGACTAAGCCGAAAAGAAAATGAATAAATAAATGAATAATAAGACATAATGTGCAGGAAGAGGCAAAAAGCCTTATTTAGAGCCTCTACCTAAATAATAATAATAAAAAAAGATAATGACAAAACAATTGCATTACAGAAAATGCTAAATTGCAGTTACACGTGAATAATAATGAATAATAATATTTGCATACAAACACAACCATAAAATAAAATGAAATCATACATACAATAGAATTCTTATAAAATTCTTACATTATTAAAGTGATTTCTTATGCATCTTTTAAAACCTGTTAAAGAGGATTTTTTTTTTTGTTGTATGGAATAAATCATTCCATAATTGAATGCCTCTAAATCTAATCAAGTATTGCGCTCTATTTGTATGAACTTTGGGGAAATTAAAACCAGAGGACTGACGTGTAAAATAACAATAAACCTGTGAATTTACTTTACAGTTTTCCTCAGTCGCTTTGGTGCATTTCTCACAACACTATTTACATTTGCACAACAGTTAATGCATTTCTCAAAACAATTAGTACAAACTGCAAAACCTAGATGATAACCTGCAAAAGCATGTCACTTGCTCAAAATGGATAGCTCATTCCTCAAAAGTGTCATCAAGATGAAAAGTCCTGACACCATTGTTTATGAGCAAGATAGTCAGATGGCTTTGTCATGTTTTCATTATGACAGTTTACTCTGTACATTTTTTCCAGTGAAAAAAAAAGTCACATTTTTGGTGACACTTCCTGAAAATGCTCAAGACAGCACTATATACTATTTGCACAGCCATTTGAAAACTACAGTAAAGTTAGACATCACTGCATTTAGTGAGGTATCTGAGTACAAGACACTGGATATGTATGTTTCACATTTTTACAGCATATGCTCTTTGCAGTTCTAATTTAATCACAGCATTGTGCAAAAGAATAAATACACCCTTATTTACAACAAACATAAACTTCCTTTGGGTAGAGCTGTGCACAACTGTAAACAATATTGCAGTACATATTGGAACTCAACTTACAACATGCATAGGTCTGTAAATAATTCATGAAATTGTTCAAGACATTTTCAGAAAGAAAAAAAAAAGATTTAAAAATTTTTATAAAATTAGCTGGACAGATTTTGACAACTAGTTCAACATTTTTGTATGTAATGACTCAAGTAATGAAATGAGGACTATTAGTTTTATATGGAATGACTATTCAGCATTCACAAGTTTAGTTAATTTTGACTGACATGAAATAAGCAAATGATAATGTTATAAAACAGCAGAGAGTTGTATGAAAGCAATTGATTCATGTCCAAAAGCATTTGCAATTCGTTGGAAGGAATGAGAAACTGCTACTATGATGTGCACAAATGACTAATTGATTTGAGAAATGCATTAACTGTTGTGCAAATGTAAAAAATGCTGTGAGAAATGCACCAAAGCCAATGAGAAAAACTAAAATACCATCTGGAATTATCTGTATTGTTACATTTAAAAAAAAATTTGAATATATTTTGAATGTTACCAGATGAATAAATCTTGTACATGAAAACATTCATTCATTTTCCTCTGGGTTAGTGCCTTTTTTTCATCAGGGGTCGCCACAGCGGAATGAATTCAATTCAATTCAATTCACCTTTATTTGTATAGCACTTTCACGATGTAGATTGTGTCAAAGCAGCTTCACATATAAGATCATAGTAAATTGAAACAGTGTAGTTTATTTTTCAATGTTTAAGTTGAGTTCAGTTTAGCTCAGTCCAGTGTGGTTTAATAATCACTACTGAGAGTCCAAACACTGAAGAGCAATCCATCGATGCACAGCTCCACAGATCCCGAACCATGCAAGCTAGTGGCGACAGCGGAGAGGAAAAAACTTTACCAATTGGCGAAGGTAAAGAAAAAAAACCTCGAGAAAACCAGGCTCTGAGGGGCATGACCCTTTCTCCACTGGCAAAATATTTTGTGCAGAGCTGCAGTCCAAGTGCCGGAGGCTAGAAGCTGGACCTCAGGGAAAACTCGTCTGTCCCTGGAGCGTCACAGGAATCAGTCTCATGCTCTCCACTCCTCCATGACCACCACAGTAGCTGCTCAGGATACAGCCTGGTCCAGGATATGGAAACCTTGAGATCATCTCGTCGCTGGTCTTGGATCAAATCAGTGGCACTGCGTGGTCTGAGGGTCTCGGGATGAGTATCCCCAGGTGGTTCCCCAGGCATAGCTGCTGTTCATAGTGTATATAAACGAGATGAAGAAACCTGTGTGGAGCACATTCATGTATCATACCGCTAAGTGATGCAATGATTGTATGCTTTACTAAAGAGATATGTCTTTAATCTAGTTTCGAACTGCGAGAGTGTATCTGAGCCTCAGATGAATAAAGTGCCAACTTATCCGGCATATGTTTACACACTCATTTACACACATACACTACGGCCAATTTAGTTTATTTAATTCACCTTTACCGCATGTCTTTGGACTGTGGGGGAAACTGGAGCACCCAGACCCACACCAACTTGAGGAGAACATGCAAACTCCACACAGAATTGTCAATTAACCCAGTAGGGAGTCGAACCAGCAACCTTTTTACTGTGAGGTGACAGTGCTAACCACTGAGCCACTGTGTCGCCCTACATGAAAACAAATTTGAAAAATGTAAATATCATAGATGGAAAGAAGATGGAGTTTCTGAAATAAATTGTTGACAGAGTAAATGAATTTGATTGAGTCGCAATCCTTACAAAACACTTCTGAAGAAACAAAAATCTTTTGAAAAGTAGTAGGGAAGGTACTTGCCCAAACTATATTACAATATGAAAGATTTATAAATTAAACTATAATGCAGTGTAAGAAAACTTTCTCTAGTAATAAGATGCAAAACCCTCCTTAATATACCTGTTGATTTATACATTTTTCTGCCAATAGAACCCGCTTATTCCCTCCAACTCAAATTCTCATCAACAAAAACTCCTAAGAATTTTGTAGTTACGACATGGGGTACTGCAATAGACATAATAGTAAATTTTGCTAAATCTTAAGGAAATTAATTTTTATTAATTAAAAACAAAACTGTATGTATTATCTTTAAATATCTTTAAATGTCATTCATTTAATTCTTAGTAAAGCTTAGATTCATTCATTAGTTTTGAATCAAGTTTAGAATGACACTCAAGGTCACTAAACAGATCCTTTAAACTCATCTGACAGTGTTAGAAGAAAACTGAGATGTTTCTCAAACTGAACACCTCGTTCAATACTTTAGAAGTTAGTTTAAAGCATTTAAACATGAGGTAACTTTCACCCTTCTGTCAAAAAGTTAAGTGTCTGTCTGTCTGTCTATCTATCTATCTTTGTTGTCTAAAGTCAAACATTTCTTGAATCCCACCACACTATGGCCGTCCACACTTTTATTACATCAAATTTCTCACCTTCAGTTGGTCTAAAATTCTGCTGCAAGATTTATTTGAAATATAAGAAAGTATGACCACATTACCCTTCTTCTAAGGGGCCTCCATTGGCTGCCCATCCAATTCAGAATTGATTTTAAAGTGCTTTTACTGGTATATAAATCCCTTCATAATCTAGCCCCAACCTATCTCTCAGAGCTGTTGCATTTTTACCCTCCCGTGAGATCTCTTAGATCAAGTGATCAAAATCTGCTTTTAGTTCCTCAGTCCAGACTGAAACGTAGAGGGGACAGAGCTTTCTCTGTGGCGGGTCCTCAGTTATGGAACACCTTGCCCCTTGAGATTAGAATGGCTCCATCACTCTCTATTTTTACAGTTTTTCACTGTCGTTTTGATGCATTTCTCACAACACTATTTACATTTGCACAACAGTTAATGCATTTCTCAAAACAATTAGTACAAACTGCAAAACCTAGTTGATAACCTGCAAAAGCGTATCACTTGCTCAAAATTGATGAAAGTATTGATGTATTGATAAAAAAGGTTTATCCATTTTAATATCATTCTCATTTTTTGCAGAGAACAGCCTCCACCTTTGGCCATTTTTTTTACTAAAACCCACAAAATAATGTCTAATAGTCTAGCTGTCACCTGCCATAGTGATTGACTGAGTTACAGGTTGGAATAATGAATGCCGGTTTTGTGTGACAGCCTGGCTAAAACAGACTACCATGTGTCACTGCATTACTAAATCTAAACTTTTTAAATAGTATGTTAAAAAATGGTCTAAAGTTGTTCATGTCTGGACATCACTTTCATCCCCTGCTGTAATTTTTGTCTTTAAACTGGAAAAGACAAGCAAAGATATGCAAATATCCTATGCATGGTCATCTGCATATATTTGAATATTAATTACAAATTACGTGTGACATTTACTTTATGTGTTGCATAGGAGTACAAGGTTAAATATGATTTTTTTTTTTATAAAAGCGCATAATTTAATAGTGTTGCACATATACATTTAATTCTAGCTCAAATATTTAGTTTGAAACCATCCACATATAGGTGAACATGGAGCCAATGCAGGCAGAAGCTGTAATTTACCATAACCTCATGGGAAGCTGTAATTCACCCATCTTAACTACAGTAACTTACCTGCAGCTATGCTAAATGTTTGAAGATGTTCAAAATTGAGGTGGAATTTTAAAAAGATGTGCCGTCACAAAGTGTGTGTGTGGGGCGGGGGAGGGGGGATAGGGGGTATGTGCGTGTCCGTATGCATGTGTGTTTCAAAACTGACTGGTTAAACATCTAAGACGTGATCCACTCCCACTGAGGCAGAGATTTGCTAGGAAAAATATTTCATGGCACAATCTTTAATCTGTAATGAATGCACCATTGCATTTTACAAGGTCAGCTCACACAAAGTGAAGATTCAACACAGCCTTTGACAAGTTTGAAGAAATAATTGACCTGACATTCTTAAAAGTTCAAAAGTTTTTGTAGCTATTGTTAAACCCAGTGACTGAAATAATGTGTGACTTATGCATATATTTGCATATGCTTAATACACTCCCATTTAAAGGTTTGATGTCTGTAATATTAAAAAAAAAAAAAAAAGAAAAAGAAGAGTTCTTCTATAAAAGTCTCTTATGGTCAAAGAATGCTGAGGGAATTTGTTTGAAATACAGTTCAAATTAATTATTGTAAAGTTTTTTTTCCTATATTCACATTTAGATTAAAATAAAGAATCAGTTATTTAATCAAAAAACTTCGAGGCTTTAATTTATTAGTGTTAAAATTTTAATAATGACAAACGTTTGAATTAAATTAAGTTTTTTTCAGTCTCTTTTGTACATTTCTCAGATCAGAACTGAAATTTGCAAATCAAGTTTATTCATTCGTTCATTTTCCTTCAGCTTAGCCCCTTATTTATCAGGAGTCACCACAGCAGAATGAACCGCCAACTATTCCAGCATATGTTTGATGCAGCGGATGCCCTTCCAGCCACAAGCCAGTACTGGGAAACACCCAAACACTCTCACATTCACACACATACACTTTATGAAGTTTATTTATAAACTAACTTCAAGAGAATCATGTGCTTATGATTGTTCTCAGCTGGTTCCACATCAGCTCATAATTGATTCTCCAATCAGATAATTCCTAACTCACTATAAATAACCAGAGTTTTCTTATCTCAATAATAATTGTATTATTGTTTTTATATATATATGTAACTTATTTTATCTATTTTTAGTTTGGAGAGCTGTGCTGTGACATGAGAATTTCCCTTTGGGGATTAATAAAGTCAAACAAACAAATACAAACAATATCTTTGTCTTGAAGAACCCCCACCCACTCCTACTTCCTCTCCTTTCCAGATGGGCAACACGGCGGTCCAGTGATTAGCACTGTTGCCTCACAGCAATAATGTCTCTGGTTGAAGTCCCTTCTAAACCAGTTGACATTTCTGTGCGGAGTTTGCATCGAGACCCACCTGAGCTCAAACATCCCTTTTGCCCTGCAAACAGGAGGGAGCTCAGGGCTCGAGGATCTCATAAGCTCAGGGCTCTCTCCTGGGACAGCATGCCAAACAAGCTTTATTATCAATCATCAGCTAAGTGTGAACTCTTGAAGGCCAATTTAGTTCAGCCAATTCACCTATACCACATGTCTTTGGATTGTGGGGGAAACCGGAGCACCCAAAGGAAACCCACGCCAACACGAGGAGAACATGCAAACTCCACACAGAAATGTCAACTGGTCTAGCCAGGACTTGAACAAGCAACTTTCTTGCTGTGAGGCAACCGTGCTAACCATTGAGCCACTGTGCCACCCAAAATCGTAAGTTTATTTCTCAAAACAACATGTACAAATAGCAAAACACCTACAAAGTAAGTCTCTTGCCTAATATCCTTAGTTCATCTCTCAATAATAAATAGCTGTTTCAATGAACATGTCAGTGGCATTACAACGGCAGGTTCTTGTGTCATTGTCTACGAACCTGAAAAAAATGCAGATTTTGTGTGATTTGAACGTTTAGAAAATAATCTTTCGAAACAATTGTTGTTTAATTGTATTGGTGATTCCAAATATGAAATGTAATCGTTAGCTTAACAAACAAAGAGGCCTTTTATAGATGGATGCCGAACAAGCATCAAAAATCAAGTAAAACCCTGTACAACAGCAAACACCAAAACACATTTTTTGAGATGTTGACAGTCATATATGTGTCCCACATAGCTAAAAACACTATTAGGACACTTATATTTCTCAAAAAAAAGTTAAAATTGGTAGTTTTTGCGTTATTTCGAGCAAATTCTTTCTTCCGGTTTGAAAAGAAATTTAGAAGCTGCGTCACGGTCATGAGATCCTTCTGTAAAATCCAGCGTGAAGACTGAATGTCTGTACCGGCTGGTACAATGTGACGTCTTTTCATCATTAATTCAAGAGAAAGACTTGGTTTGAACCAATCAGCGCTGTATTGTGTATGAGATGCAACTTTATTAATATGCATGATATAGCTTCTAAGACTGTTTTTACCTGTTCAGACGGCAGAAAGACACCACGTTGTGTTGCCAACCGTAATTAAATCAAGTGGAAGAAGAAGAATTGTTAGGAGACATGGGTTGTCAGTATTGCGTTTATAAATGTGCTGCAAAGAAGGTTTTGTTTCTATTTCCCTGTGATGAGAGCGCAGCTGGACCCACATGTTTGGATTACAGTGGTCTGCTAACACTTGCCAAAAGTATGTTTGTAGGGAACATTTTTTACCCAAGAGCTTTTTGAATTTGGAAATGCTGAAATCTGGATTTGCCACTCATCTTTTTTTAAAAAAGACGGGGTTCCAGTTGGTGTTGATTGTCCTGTCTCCTCGGATTTGGTAAGTGTGTGATCAGTGTGCTTTGTTTATTTTTATTCAGATGGCAAAGTTAGTATCGTCAGCAGTACTCGGTTTTTAAAGACGTTCCTTAGTCAAAATGATTTAGTTACTATGTTTACAGTATGTTAAGATCACTACAATATTATGGACTGATCCACTGTAGATGCTGCTCTCTGAATGCAAACATGTAAACCTTAATCAAACAATTACCGTCATGTAGGATTTTGTAACAGGATAGTCTAAACACACACAGCTTTCTGATACTAACTACCAAGTGCATCTAAGTTACCAAGTAATGCAGAGGGTTTTTTTTTCTCTCATATGGCGTACGGTATCAAACATTTCATTAAAACTACACTCTTCCAGCAGTTCCTTGCATCCAATATCTTGTTTGTCACGGGGGGCATGCATGAAATGTTCCTGAATGAAAGTGAAAGTGCCAAACTGCAGTTAAAGTGGACAAATTAGTAATTTGGAGAATGATTTGATTACTGATGTCCATGTAAACGTAGTCACTGTCTTTCTCCTCTGCGTCTGTGTTTGTTTTGCCTCTGTGAAAATCAGACCGTGCACGTCCTGAAACTCCCCTTTTCATGCAAACCCTTCCCTCCTTCGCCACTCGACACTCCCACCTAAATGAAGCTGGACTCACCCACTTTTTTACATTAGAGGTGTGAAAACACCCTGCTGAGATAAGGGGGGGGGGGGGGGGGGTTTCATGGCCCTTAAGCCCCATTTGGCCCAGTTTGATCAACATTATTCAGTAGGCCAAAAATCTCTCAAACTTTATGAGGAGAGTGGAAATGCGACTGACTCTGGCAAGTACTAGCATGCTTGTCAGTGTCAAGGAGTCAAGGTCATACTGTAAGCAACTCCATGGTAATTAATCAGGAGGTCATACACCAACTGAACAACTGCCATAAATGATTGAGATGAATGTGAAATATAGCAGATTTATCCAGGTTGCCTCATTTTGTAACAGTAATTTAATTTTGTGAAAAGCTGGCATGTAAGCTGCACACTATTCAAAACGAGTCTTGTTTGACCTACATGTTCTCTCTCTCTCTCTCTCTCTCTCTCTCTCGCTCTCTCGGTTACACCTATTCACACACACACACACACACACACAAACACACATTTTTCTAATATTAGCAAGATATCAGCATGCAATAGAGCAAAGCAGGAAATTATTTACAGCTCTGCTACAGCTCATAAAACACATTCAAATCCTCCCTGTGTTAATGAACTGCAGCGTGTGACTAGATCAGTGATAAAAGGCTTTGTAACATTCAAATGATGCCTGTGTGTACACAGCAACAGTAGGGCCTGACTTACGATATTTACACACAATTTAATCTTACTTTGATAGTGTTAACAACTGTACTCTTGTCTTTCAAAAGATGACATTTCACTGATTAACTTCATTAACGGGGAAATTAGAAACAGATATCACAGAGGACTATAAAAGTAAATTCGCATCACTTTCAAGTTATCATTCAAGTTAGCATGATTAAATATTATGTAGGAACGAAAATAAAATGTGTCATATTTTCATGAATGTACAATACAGTGCAAGACAATGTTTGCTAGAATAACAGTTATCTTGGCTGAGCTGAGTCCTGAAAAATCATATTCAAGTAAGAGTACCATTACTTACCATTAAAATGTAGTGCAAGTAGAGTAAAAGTCTGTTGTAAATATTACTCAAAGTAGACCTTTCAAAAGTACTCATGCGTAGTCAGTATTACACTGTGAAAAGTTGATGCGCTAACATGCAGTTTTTGCAGAGATGTGTAAACGTAACATTCTGTTGTGCGTTTAGTGATCTTGCTATATTTGTTTATTCCTTCCAACCTTCCTTCCATTGTTTGTTCATTCTGTCCTTCATTTATTAATTTGTTCATTCCTTCCTTCATTCATTTGTTCCTTCATTCATTCCTCCCTTCGTGTGTTCGCTCATTCATTCGCTGGTTTGTCCATATTTTTGTTCCTTCCTTCATTAGGTCCTTTGTTCATTCATTCATTCATTCATTCATTCATTCCTTGGTTTGCTCAGTCCTTTTTTTTAATCCTTCCTTCATTCGTTCTTTCTTTCGATCGTTCGCTCAATCATTTGTTTGCCTTCATATTTTTGTTCCTTCCTTAAGTCCTTTGTTCATTCATTCATTCATTCATTCGTTTCTTCGTTTATTCATTCTTTCCTTCCTTAGATTTTTCAGTCCTTCCTTGAATACTTTCTTCAGTTGTTTGTTCCTTCCTTTGTTCCTCCCTTCATTAAATCACTCATTTGTTCGTTCATTCATATTTTTGTTCCTTCCTTTATTATGTCCTTTGTTCATTCATTCATTAGTTCATTTGTTTCTTCCTTCCTTCTTCCCTTCCTTAATTTGTTCAGTCTTTTCTTGAATTCTTCTTTCATACATTTGTTCCTTCCTTCGTCCTTTGTTCGTTCATTCATTCATTAATTTGCTCCTCCTTCCTTAGTTTGCTCAGTCTTTCCTTGAATCCTTCCTTCATTCATTTGTTCCTTCCTTCGATCCTTCCTTCATTCATTCACTCATTCATTCATATTTTTGTTCCTTCCTTCATTAGGTCCTTTGTTCATTCATTCATTAATTCATTCGTTCTTTCATTCCTTTCTTCCTTAGTTTGTTCAGTCCTTCCTTGAATCCTTCCTTCATTCATGTTCCTACCTTTGTTTCTCTCTTCATTCGTTTGCTCATTTGTTTGTTCCTTCATATTTTTGTTCCTTCCTTCATTAGGTCCTTTGTTCGTTCATTCATTCATTAATTTGCTCCTCCTACCTTAGTTTGTTCAGTCTTTCCTTGAATCCTTCCTTCATTCATTTGTTCCTTCCTTCGATTCTTCCTTCATTCATTCACTCATTCATTCATTCATTCATATTTTTGTTCCTTCCTTCATTAGGTCCTTTGTTCATTCATTCCTTAATTCATTCGTGCTTTTATTCCTTTCTTCCTTCGTTTGTTCAGTCCTTCCTTGAATTCTTCCTTCATTCATGTTCCTACCTTTGTTCCTCTCTTCATTCATTTGCTCATTCGTTTATTCCTTCATATTTTTATTCCTTCCTTCATTAGGTCCTTTGTTCGTTCATTCATTCATTCATTCATTTGCTCCCCCTACCTTAGTTTGTTCAGTCTTTCCTTGAATCCTTACTTCATTCATTTGTTCCTTCCTTCGATTCTTCCTTCATTCATTCACTCATTCATTCATTCATTCATATTTTTGTTCGATCCTTCATTAGGTCCTTTGTTCATTCATTCATTAATTCATTCGTTCTTTTATTCCTTTCTTCCTTAGTTTGTTCAGTCCTTCCTTGAATCCTTCCTTCATTCATGTTCCTACCTTTGTTCCTATCTTCATTCATTTGCTCATTCATTTGTTCCTTCATATTTTTGTTCCTTCCTTCATTAGGTCCTTTGTTCATTCATTCATTTGTTTGTTCGTTCATTCCTTCCTTCTATAGTTTGTTCAGTCCTTCCTTGAATCCTTCCTTCATTAGGTTCTTTGTTCACTCATTCAATCATTCATTGGTTCCTTCCTTCCTTCCTTCCTTAGTTTGTTCAGTGCTTCCTTAAATCCTTTCTTCATTCATTTGTTTTTTTCCTTTTTTCCTTCATTCGTTTTGTAATTCATTCCTTTGTTCATTCATTTGTTCGTTTGTACCTTCCTTTAGTAGGTCCTTCATTTATTTGTTTGTACATTCCATCCTTCCTTCCTTCCTTCCTTCCTTCCTTCCTTCCTTCCTTCTTTAGTTTGTTCAATCCTTTCTATATTTGTTACTTCCTTTGTTCCTCCCTTCATTTGTTCATTCATTCATTCATTTGTTCATATTTTTGTTCCTTCAATCATTAGGTCTTTTGCTCATTCATTCATTTGTCCATGCCTTCTGTCCTTAGTTTGTTCAGTGCTTCCTTGAATCCTTCCTGCATTTATTTTTTTGTTCCTTCCTTCCTTCGTTTGGTCCTTCCTTCCATTCCTTGTTCAGCCCTTCCTTCATTTGGCCCTTCCTTCCATCCTTCATTCATTCCATTTAATGAATGTTTGAGGCTGTTTGGTGATTTCAGTAATCATACAGTCGACATCCTTCATTTTCTCATCAGTGACATGCAGTCTATAAACAGTCTCTGGGTCATTGCGTGTAAAGACTTTGGACATCTTTGGACAAAAAAGGTTTGCTATTTGACTGGACAGGAATTGCAGGACTGATTTTTCTATTTTAGCCAATCCCCATAGGCAGGAAAGAAATAAAGTAGTGACTGCAGGTTGAAGGAAAATAGTGGAGTAAAAGTACACATTTTTAAAACTACTTAGCAAATTACAATTTCTTAGGAAAAACTACTCTATTACAGTAATTGAAGTATTTGTAATTTGTTACTTTACAGTTTGAAATCTATGTACAGTTTGAAAACCTATTTAATAAAATAAATGTAGAAGAGAAGCAAGTGAACTTATAGCCTTTTTATCTTTATATCTGCTTTTCAACTTCTACTTTGGGTCCACCTATCGCTTCATTAATGCAGTCTTAGTTGTGTCATTGGGTTTATCTCTCCATTTCTTTAGCAAGCTCATGATAGGCTTATACTTTTGTCTGGATGGTGAAATTTCTAAGTTATAAGAGTCACAGTTTATCTGTGGATGTGAAAAAGAAGCAGCAGTACATTGTGAACCAGCTGATACTGTCACAGTCTGCAGTTCTGCTCATACTACTTTTGAGCATGTTAGACTTTTAATGATTTCTTTCTCTTTAACTTTTCAGGTCATCTCCAAAATATACAGTAGTTGATAGCACATCATCCTCTGGTGATCCCAGCTCTTTTTCAGCAAATCCTGTTTTTCAGCAAAAGCACAAAGACACGGGGAGACACATGCGAACTCTACACGGAAAGGCCTTCGTCCTAACCACTTAGCCAACGTGCCGTCCATTTGTACACCACTTCAAAGGATGAAAATCTACAGTAGTAAACCAAAAACATAACAACCCTGCAACATCCGGGGGCTGTAGGTTACAGTTATGTACTACACAGAGTTGGTATGTTTTTCTACTAAAATAACTTCTATGAGTTCCGGCTCCAAAAAGTCTGAGAGTAAAGTCACTCGGTGACATTTTATCTACCAAAATGCTAGCCAGGTCCATCCTGTCCCGGTGTTCAAAAACATTGCAAAGAAAATTCTGCTCCGTAAACATAATTCTACAGCTCAAGACCTAGGACATATGATGATAACGTGTATGCCTGGAGTAATTTAAAACCATGAGTTAAAGTTTTGTCTGTCTGCCTTGGGATGGTACAGAACAGCGAGGAGAAACAAAAAAGTTTCCCGCGCAACGTTTCCTTTCACGCCATTGGTCAATCAGTAGAGAATGAGTGTGACTTGACCAATAGTTAAAACCCGTCTAAACCCCAAAGTCTGTGCAGAAGGTCTCCGGAAGAAACACCACCAGGTCAATGTTTCTTATTTTCCGGGAAATTATAACTTAGTTTAAAGTTTGCACAGCGCATATTCTCCGATCTGCGCCGCAACTCCACGGAGACGTCAAAAGGACTTCCCAACTTCCTAGAAAAACTCCCAACTACCGAAAAGTGTTACTCTGTGCCCCGCTCTTCCCTAATTTTTCCCTTTCTAAATAAATAAACCATTGGAGCCATTTAAAACCATTTTTAAACCATTTATTAACTTAAATTAACTATAAGTTAATTCTGAATATTCATGATTAATAATAACATTATTATTGTTATCATGAATATTCATAAATTGAGCTAATTTCGCTACAACAAAATGGTAAGTAAATGACCACAAAATTGTCATTCTAAAGGGACAGTTCACCCAAAATATGAAAACTGACACACCCTCAGGTGGTTATACAGCTTGAGTTTCTTTCTTCTGTTGAGCACAAAATAAGTTATTTTGAAGAATGTTGTAAAACAGCAACCATTGACATCCATAGAAGGAAAAAGACATACTATAGAAGTAAATGGTTACAGGTTTCCAGCTTTCTGCAAATTATCTTCTTATGTGGTCAACAGAAAAAGTGAAAGGAGAGTAAATTATGAAAGTATTTTCATTTTTGGGTGAACTATCCCTTTTAAAACTGTACTATCAGTGTTTGCTAAACATGCACAGAGCTGAAGAGGTGTGGACACAGCTATTTTTGTATTTGATCTCATTGAATATTCATCTGTAGAAGTTACCCAGTCAGACATAAAATTTTATGAGAGGGGAGTATTTAAATGAACCACCCAACCTGATTTACTAGAGTTTGTGCTTCTTAAATTATGTGCGTTTGCACTGAAGGGGAGTGGGTATCCTGATTGATGACCACTCCGGGAGGAATTGGCATATCCTTTTAATGGTTTTATTATGAATAATAAAGTTCTGAAGCAGTGTTTAACTGTCTAGATTATATGATGACATTAGTGTCATCTCTATTTAGAGTAAAACCGGAATGATTATGAATGATTGCTTTTTAATTAAGTTATTATAATTTTTTTTCAGGATCTTCAGGCCAGTGTCACGGATTGGCCAGGCTCTTCCACCAGCATCACTCAACGATCACCGTCACCTGAGTATTAACCACACACAGCTGCACCCAATCACTCATAGTCACTATATAAGCACACACCTCACTTCACTCAGGGTCCGGTCTCGTTCCTACGAAGCGGACTCTGAGTGAACACCTCCTGGTAATCACTAGCCCTCGATATCATTATATTGTACTTATCTGCTCTCTGTCTCTCCTAGTTTGTCCAGTGTTCCCGGTATCCTGTTTGCCTTGTGTTTGTCGTCAGTCTGTCTTCCCCGCAAGCCCTCTGGTGTGTGCATTCGGTCTCCCTCAGTATCAGTCATCCAATCTGCCACCAAGGATCGCTACAATCAACCAGACTCCACTCACTTCTCCTCCGTTCTCCTGATATGCTTACATGTTGTAAATAAACTTCGTTAATAACTCACTCACCTTCCTTGTCCATCTGCTTCCCATAACAGAAGACCGGACCACTACAATCAACAGCATGAGCACTCACGATCCCATTCAGGAGTTGGTGGACTCGCTAAAGAGAGTTTTATTGCCATCTACTCCACTTCCCGAAGCACCACCAGCACCGAGCACTTCTTCACCGTCCAGCCACTCATCCAGTCCCATGGCTCGACCAGCGCCCTACTCTGGCGGGGCGGAGGAGTGCAATGGATTCCTTCTACAATGTTCTCTGATATTCACCATGCAACCTGAATTATATCCCACAGATCGGTCTAAAATCGCGTTCATCATCTCCCTTCTCTCTGGATCGGCTCTTCGGTGGGCAGAAACCATCTGGCAACAGTCTGGGCCGGTAACCAGCTCCATTCAAGCTTTCATCAAGTACTTTAAAGAGGTTTTTGGTCGCGCAGATGCGGAAGTAGCAGCTGGAGAACAGTTCTCAACCATCTCAAACAGGGAGCCATGTCCACTCAGGATTATGCGCTCCGGTTCCGTACTCTGGCTGCTGCTAGCGGATGGAATGAGCGATCTCTCCTCACCACCTACCGGCTCGGACTGGAGCCCAGCCTCCGACTACAGCTAGCAGCCCTCGACGATACCTTGGGGTTGGAGAAATTCATCCAACTATCCCTCCGCTGTTCAGATCGTCTGAGGGCCTACCAGCACGATCTTCCACCTGTTCCCCAAGCACTCCTCCGTTCGCCAGAGCCAGCAGTCCCTCCAGAACCTGAACCAATGATCGTGGAATCTGGTAGACTCACCATCACTGAGCGACAGAGGAGGCTGACCCGGGGTCTATGTATGTACTGTGGTGCCGAAGGACATGTCAGGCTGGACTGTCCCATTCGTCCAGCACGTCCCTTGGTGAGTGTATTTAGTTCTCCCATTGAAAAAATGCATCCTCTCACCACCAATGTCCAGTTAACTACCCCGTCTGTATCTGTTTCAGTCACGGCCCTCATCGACTCCGGGTCAGCTGGAAATTTCATCTCGTACGCCCTCTGTCGCCAGCTCCATCTTAACACCGAAGCCTCGACGCACGTCTACCAGATCCAACCCATAACCAACGCAATCCATTCCCAGGCACGTATCCATCGCAAATGTGAACCTATCTATCTCCAAGTGGGATTGCTCCACAAGGAGGAGATCCAATTTCTGGTTCTGGAGGGTGCATCCATGGACATCATTCTAGGGCGCCCGTGGCTGGTGAAGCACGATCCCATCCTCTCTTGGGGCACAGGAGAAATAAAGAAATGGGGTGAAGACTGCAAAACCAGATGTTTTCCCGACCTACCTGTTCAACTTCAGAAACCACTTACCATCTATGTCACGTCTGTCGAAAGTCCAGTCAATAAACGATCCATTCAAATCCCGAAGATCTACTCCGCATATGAAGACGTTTTTTGCCCCAAGAGAGCTTCCCAGCTACCTCCACATCGGCCATGGGACTGCGCCATAGACCTGCTGCCAGACGCTCCTATGCCCAAAGGTAGGATCTACCCGTTGTCCCTTCCGGAAACTAAGGCCATGGAGGAGTATATTCAGGAAGCACTGAGTCAGGGGTATATCCGCCAGTCCACGTCACCCGCTGCCTCAAGCTTTTTCTTTGTGGCCAAGAAGGATGGAGGGCTGCGTCCATGCATCGATTATCGAGTTCTGAATCAAGGAACAATTAAGTTCCGGTATCCCCTTCCTCTCGTCCCTGCGGCCCTGGAACAACTCCGATCCGCCAAGATCTTCACGAAGTTGGACCTCCGCAGCGCCTACAATCTGGTCAGAATACGTGAGGGGGACGAGTGGAAGACGGCGTTTGTGACCCCTACAGGGCACTACGAATACCTGGTCATGCCCTATGGTCTGGTCAACGCCCCCTCCCTATTCCAGAACTTCATTCACGAAGTCCTCCGGGAGTTCCTCCATATCTCCGTCATAGTCTACATTGATGACATCCTGATTTACTCCCGGAGTGAGGCCGAACACCGCCACCACGTTGCGGAGGTCCTACAAACCCTCAGAGACCATCAATTGTACCTCAAGGCTGAAAAATGCTCCTTCCACCTACCGTCTGTTCAGTTCTTGGGGTACATCATTGATCATGAAGGGGTTCGCATGGACGAGGGGAAGGTCACTGCCGTTGTCTCCTGGCCAAAACCAACAACTATTAAAGAACTCCAACGATTTCTAGGGTTTGCCAATTTCTATAGACGTTTCATCCACAACTACAGTCTCATTACCGCTCCTCTTACCAACCTACTCAAAGACCAACCCAAGAAACTCTCCTGGCCTCCCGAAGCCGACGCAGCCTTCCAAGCCCTCAAACAATCCTTCACTCAAGCTCCACTCCTGACTCACCCAGATCCTGAAATCCCGTTCGTGGTCGGATGCCTCGACAACTGGAGTGGGAGCCATCCTGTCTCAGCATCAAGGTACACCAGCATTACTCCATCCATGCGCCTATTTTTCAAGGAAGCTCAGCCCGGCGGAGAGAAACTATGACATCGGAAATCGGGAGCTATTGGCTATCAAGCTTGCCCTGGAAGAATGGCGACACTGGCTGGAGGGAGCCAAACATCCTTTCCAGGTGATTACAGACCATAAGAA
Organism: Danio aesculapii; assembly: GCF_903798145.1. Taxonomy (NCBI): domain Eukaryota; kingdom Metazoa; phylum Chordata; class Actinopteri; order Cypriniformes; family Danionidae; genus Danio; species Danio aesculapii. The sequence continues at coordinate 59,857,520 of NC_079439.1, forward strand.
TCTCCAGTACCTCAAAGAAGCCAAAAGACTCTGTCCTCGTCAGGCCCGATGGTCCCTGTTCTTCTCCCGATTCCAATTCTCAATATCTTACCGACCTGGGTCAAAGAACATCCGAGCGGACGCACTTTCCCGTATATATGATCAGCCGGAAATCATGGAGACCCCAGCCAGAATCCTCCCAGAAAAGATCACGGTCTGTCCTATCACCTGGTCCGCTCCTACAGTCATCGCCACTCCCGAATCCAGGACTCCGCCGGGCTGTCCCCCCAATCGTCGCTTCATTCCTGAAAACCAACGGGTAGATCTGATTCATTCCACCCATACATCTTTGGGCACAGGGCATCCCGGGACCAACAACACCCTCTCGTTGCTATCCCAACGCTTTTGGTGGCCGCACATGGCGAGGGATGTGAGGAGATACATTCAAGGCTGTAGAGAGTGCGCTATGTCAAAGAGTCCTCGCCATCTACCTGCAGGTAAACTCCATCCCTTGCCCATCCCAAACCGCCCCTGGTCACACCTAGGAGTTGACTTCATGACAGATCTCCCATCATCTGAAGGTAATACCTGCATTTTAGTCATTGTCGACCGATTTTTCCAAATTCTGCCGTCTGATTCCCTTGAAAGGTCTGCCCACAGCCCTAGAAACCGCCGAAACCCTATTCAACCATGTCTTCCGATGCTTTGGGTTACCTGAAGACATAGTCTCGGACCGAGGACCCC